>NC_135526.1:10847422-10927422 GCF_051989575.1 Stigmatopora nigra
GCAATGGACGTCAATGGCGAAACGGCAAAAATTGGGTCAAATCCACTTCTTAGCAGCATTTAGTGATTAAATGCAAACACTGGAGCTTTTCAGATATCAGAACCGGGCCCACAATTGAAATATCATTTAGGGATATAGCCATATTTTACTGACCAATATTCCTTTTTAACTCTACACAATATCCATCCCCCTTTCTTTCTTCCTTCTTTTCCATCGCCATCGAAGCTAATGATGAAGGTCGAGCCCGTCCTATCATATTTCTGACTTAGTCCATCTTGAAAATGGCTTTAAATCAACACACCAATATGTTTGCTTGTGCAGCTCGCTCCAAATACAGTTTGGTAGCTCTATCAGTTAGCGCACTGAAAGTAGCGGACACACCCTGTAACAGGCTTGCTAGCTTCGGAGTTGACCGCCCTTTCTTAATGATGTCCATTTTTTTTTCTGGAAAAGTCAGTCTGGAAAATAGCTTTGTGAGCAAATCTGCAACCAAATCCATTTGTTTTCCTCCGTCGGCCATTGTGGGAGGAGTTCGCGATCTTTGGGTGGCTCACTTTGGCCCGCCTACTAACCAATCATAAATGGTGAAAGCAATGACGTATCCCTATGACTGCAAAATGGCTTTGGTGTTACCAAATCGAATTTCTGATTGGTTAAAGCAACAGTCTTATCAACGCTTATTTAATGCAGCAGAGCCCCCAGAACTGACTTTAAAGGCCTTGAGGCCGATTTCTGACCCTGGCATCAAAAAATGGCTGAAATGTGAATGGTTAAATGTGAAACATGAAAACGCAACTGGAAGCACTGCACAGGGGGAAATGCAATGAAAGGATGGGTGTGGGTGGGGGGGTGGGGGTGGGTGGGGGGGGGGGGGGTTGGTGTGGGTGGGGGGGTGGGGGTGGGTGGGGGGGGGGGGGTTGGTGTGGGTGGTTGTGTGGCTGTGTGTGTGTATGTGTGTGTGTGTGTGTATATGTGTGTATATGTGTGTATATGTGTGTATTTGTGTGTATATGTGTGTATATGTGTGTATATGTGTGTATATGTGTGTATATATGTGTATATATGTGTGTATATATGTGTATATATGTGTGTATATATATATATATATATATATATATATATATATATATATATATATATATATATATATATATATATATATATATATATATATATATATATATATATATATATATATATATATAGATAGATATTTATATATATATATATATATATATATATATATATATATATATATATATATATATATATATATATATATATATATATATATATATATATATATATATATATATATATATATATATATATATATATATATATATATATATAGATACATATAGATACATATACATACACATACACATACACACGCACACATTAACACGTAGCATTCAAAGACAAACACTTGCTACCTACCCACTGTAAAATTTGGCGTTGATTCCATCATATTGTCACAGGTGCCCAAACTTTTTCATGTGACTGTTTATTATTTTTTATATATTTATTATTTTCAACTGCTCTTCTGGAGTACGGAAGTCAAATTTACCCAAAACTCACTTTCACGTTGTCAACATTTTAGATGGTGACAACAAGGTAGAGTGTTGACAAAAATGTATCTCTGTAAGGCGATTTTGCACTTTAAACTCCCCAACACGCTGTCGCCATGAAAATAATAGGGGTTTCTGGAAAAGTTTTTGTGCTTTCATCTCCGTTATTGTTGGCGTATGCACATTTCAAAAGTGTGAACAAATAGTTGTCTTGTAAGATTTTCTTTTCTGTAAATTACAGTAAATTTTAACACACCAACACAGTCAGGAATGATGACAATGGAAATCCTGAAGACTATTAGAGCATTGCAGGAAATCCTCCTAAAAAAATCTGCTTTTGTCCATTCTTTTTCAAGGACAAATTATACCAGGACGAGTACCAGTTGGTGGTGACCGAAGAGGATCAGGAACAGATTTCCCTAAAGCTAAATGAAGCGTCAATTTGGATGGACGATGAGGGTTACTCTGCCACTACTAATCAACTAAAGGAAAAGCTTTTTCAACTTAAACATTTTTGCAAGGACATGTTTTTCAAGGTGGAAGAGCGACGGAAATGGCCTTATAGCCTCAACACACTGGAAAGTATGCTTAACACATCCAGCTTTTTCCTCCGGTGAGCACCCAATTTTATAATGCAGGGGTCGGAAACCTTTTGGACCGAGAGAGCCATAATTAATATTCCTTTTTTCTTTTTCATTTCCTAAATTGCATATAATAAGAGTCACAGAGGGTGCTGGAGTCTCCCAGCTGACGTCGGGCACAAGGCAGGAGACAGAATTGGTGGCCAGCAAATCGCAGGGCAAAAAATCGGTTAAACATTCAAATACACTCCTGTACCTAAGGGGAATTTGGACTTTTGAACCAGCCAACCCTGCATGTTCTCGAAATGTGGAGAAATCTGGAGAACCTGGTGAAAAGCCCACACAAGCCCTGGGAGAACATGCAAAAGCCACTCAGGGGGACTGGGACCTGGGATCGAACCCAGGACCCCAGAACTGAGGCCGTCCCCTAACCACTCAATCTCTGGGCCGCCCCATAAATAACTTATATTTTTTTTAATTTCTTGAGAGCCATTCCAAGAATTTAATAGTTAAAATAAATGAGTGCATTTTTGGGTCATATGTTTTAAAGTATAAGTATTAGAATTATTTTATAACATTGTTACAATGTTGCTAATCAATGAGTATATGCTTAATCTAATGAAAAGAAACATGACTAAAGCAGCTCTAGGTAATGCCGGCGCCATTTAAATTGTGATGTGCCATCACAAAGTGTCCATTTGTCAATGGAGCGCATTCAAAATAATGTTGCACACTCAAAGATGTGCCAACATGAGGCTCCCATTGGTGGATGGAGCGGCACTAGAGTTAGTGTTGGAGGCACTTTTTTGTGGCAACGCAAGGCATCAATTGAGCGATACAGCGTAGCTCAAGTTAGTTTCACAAACACAGGGATGGGCCAACGCGAGGATCTTGGTGCAATATGGACTCGGCGCTCTCACCAGCGAGTCCCACATTTTAGCTTGCAAATTAGCGAAGAATCATATACACCCATTAAAAGAGACTTGTTTGGCTCACGAGCCATAGGCTGCCGACCCCTGGTATAAAGATACTGTAATTAGATTTTCTTTGCATTGATTACCCCCCCCCCCCCCACTCTCATCATTTAAAGGAGTGCAAAGCTCATTCAAGAAGATGATCAAATCTTTTCACAAGTTGAACTTAATGTTCTAGAAAAAGTCATCAATGAGACAATGGTAAGTGATTTTTTAAAATGTTTATTTATTATAGAGGCAAAGTGAGCCTTGGTTTAATCTTTTTTCTCTTCTGTAAAAAGATAATTAAACTGATAAGGCAGTGTGGTAATTAAGTGAATTCTGTTGGAGTGTGATTTAGGTTTGTAAGAAGTCCTATCTACTTGGTAACTTGGGCATTACAGAAATTGCGGACATTTTTCCTTAAATAATTCCTGAAAAATAAGCTCTCAATTCACTGTTTTTTTGGCACGTATAAATCAATAACAGATAACTAACACATGCAAATGGTTTCTGTGCATATAAAATTTGTTCAGTTTTAAAAAAGATTCATGAAATATAAATATTGTATGGCACATTAAAACACTTTTCCACCTGTTTATTTATTTATATGCATAAGTTGTATTCTGTCCCACAAATAAATGGAAAATCTCATAGTTAAAACAGCCCCCTTACTGATTTCTGTTTTTTTTACATATTTATTACACACACAAGTTTCAGACAATCATGTAATTTTTCATATGACACAGACAACCCAAGGAAAGAAGGAAGTTGTACAGCCCGTTAAATTTGTCAAAAAAATGACTCCGCGTTCCATCAAAAGAACACTATACCAACAGTGAAACATAGTGGTTGCAGTGTGTGGGCCTTGGGCTGCACTGCTGCCTCAGGACCAGGAGGACTTGCTATAATTGTTGGAAGAAGGAATTTTGCTTTCTACCAGCCAAGTCCTGACATCAGATTGTGCGCTCAAACTCCAGCCCTCTTGGAGCATTCGGCATGACAACGAATCAAAGCACACTGGCAAGTCCACGTCTGAATTGCTGAATAAAAAATACATTTAAAAAATCAAAGTTAAGGTTGTGAAGTGGCCAAGTCAAAGTCTGTATTTAAATCCTATTCAAATGCTGTAGAGTCAGCTGAAACAGGCTGTTCATGCTAGAAAACTCTATAATATTGCGGAAATGAAACAATTCTGCACAAAAGAGTGGGTGAAACTCAGCGTTAGTCCGTGCATTTTCTATCCACGCCTTCAATCCAACCCTCAGAAATTTTATGGCTATAAAACCTCTTCTGCCTCTACAGCTGCGACACGTAAAAACAACAATAACCTCATACAATTAAAATATTTAGAAATATAGCCATATTTTACTCACCAGAAATCATTTTTTACTACATAATATCCATCCTCCTTTCTTTTTTCCTTCTTTTCTATCGCAATCGAAGCTAATGATGAAAGTCAAGCCTGTCCTGTCGTATTTCTGGCATAGTCCGTCTTGAAAATGGCTTTAAATCAACAACAATATATATGCTTGCGCAGCTTGCTCCAAATACAGCTTGATAGTTCTCGTAGTTAGCGCACTGAAAGTGGCGGACACACACTTTTCCGGGCTGTAACAGGCTTGCTAGCTACAGAGTTGACCGCCCTTTCTTAATGTCTATTTTTTTTGTGTGGAAAAGTCCATCTGGAAAATAGCTTTGTGAGCAAATCCGCAACCAAATCCATTTGTTTTCCACCATCGGCCATTGTGGGTGGAGTTTGCGATCCCTGGCTAGCTCACTTTGGCTTTGGTCCACCAACAAGCCAATCATAGTTGGTGAAAGCTGACGTATCCCTATGCCTGCGAAATGACCTTGGTGTCACCAAATAGAATTCTGATTGGTTAAAGCAACAGTCTTATCGACGCTTGTTTAATGCAGTAGAGCCCGCAGAACTGATTGTGAAGGCCTTGAGGCATATTTCTGACCCTGGCAACAAATAATGGCTGAAATGTGATATGTTTAATGCTTCAATATGAAAACACACATCTGGAAGCAGTGCAACCAGGGTGAAAAGCAATGAAAGGAAGCTAACAGACAATTTGGAATACCTAAAGTATTGTTGGACAAAATATTATATGATTCAAATATTTCTTGGGCCAGCAGAGAAGGCCTTGATGGCCCGGAACTAGTAAAACTTGATCCTTGTTGTGAAAGACTCCTCACAAATTATCATAAATGCTTGATTTCAGTTATTGCTGCCAAAGGTGGCACAACCTGTTCGTTATTGGGTTCAGGGGTAAATTAGTTTTCACAGAGTGCCAGATAAATTTGTATTTTTTTTCTGCCTTGGCAAACAAAATCCTCATTTAGAAACTGCATTTGGGATTTCCTTGGGTTGTCTCTGTGTCATACTGAAATTGGTTTGATGATCTGAAACCTTTGTGTGTGGCAAATATACAAAAAACAAATCACAAAGGGAAAATACTTTTTCACGGCATTGCATCTCCAGTTGTGGTAGAAAGTTTACATACATTTTTGAAGAACATAATGTCATGGCTCTCTTGAGTTTCCAGTTATTTCTACAACTCTGATTTTACTCTGACAGAGTGGTTCTAACAGATACTTTTTTGTCACAAAAAACATTCAGGAATTTTGGTTCTTTTATGACTTTATTATGGGTTAACAGAAAAAGTTATCAAATCTGCTTGGTCAAAAATATACATATAGCTACACAATTTAGTAATTTTAGGGACTTAGAAAGTTGTCAGTTAAATTAGCTTCCTAGCATGTCCTCTTAACTTGTGGGTGATTGTGTGACAACAGCTGGTGACTTCCCTTAGGCCATTTAAATAGGGCTCGTTGGATGCAAAAGCCCACAAACACTACAATAGGAAAGTCAATGGAGCTCAGCATTAGAAGCTGCTGGAACGCAGGTGTCAGTGTCCACAGTCAAGCGTGGTTTGCATCTCCGTGGACTGAGAGGCTGCCGTGCAAAAAGGAAGCCCTTGCGACAAAAGCGGCACCTTAAGGCTCGACTGAAGTTTGCTGCTGATCACATGGAGTACTTCTGGAGGAAAGTTCTGTGGTCAGACGAAACAAAAATCGAGCTGTTTGGCCATAATATCCAACTATGTTTGGAGGAGAAAAGGTGAGGCCTTTAACCCCAAGTACACCATGCCTACCGTCAAGCACAGTGGTGGTAGTATAATGCTGTGGGGCTGTTTTGCTACCAATGGAACTGGTGCTTTACAGAGAGTGAATGGGATAATGAAGAAGGAGGATTAGCCTCAATTTCTTCAAGATAACCTAAAGTCATCAGCCCAAAGATTGGGTCTTGGGCACAGTTGGGTGTTTCAACAGGACATTGACCCCAAACACACATCAAAAGTGGTAATGGAATGGCTAAATGAGGCTAGAATTTAGATTTACAAATGGCCTTCCCAAAGTACAGACTTTACCCCCATTGAAAACTTGTGGAAAATGCTGAAGAAACAAGTCCTTGTCAGAAAGCCATCAAATTTAACTGAACTGCACAAATTCTGTCAAAAGGAGTGGTCAAAGATTACCAAAAGCGCCTAATTAACGTGAAAATGGCCAAGGGAGATGTTACCAAATATTAGTGCTGTTTATGTATATTTTTGACTCAGGAGATTTGATCACTTTTTTTCTGTTCACCCATAAAAAAATCATAAAAGAACCAAACTTCATGAATGTTTTTGTGACAAAGAAGTATCTGTTCTAATCACTATCAGAGAAAAATCAGAGTTTTAAAAACAACTGGAAACTCAAAAGAGCCATGACGTTGTTCTTCACAAGTGTAAGTAAACTTTTGAACACAACTGTAATAATGTGTAGCATGACTAAGTAGTGTTAAGTACAGATGTAGGCAAACCGGTCCTCGAGGGCCGCTGTGGGTGCAGGTTTTTGTTCCAGCCGGTCCAACACAAAGTTTTCTGTTGAAACACCAGAAGATACCAGATTGGTGGAAAGGTTTCCTCTTATACTACATCCGCCTCATAGGTCTGAGATCCAAGCTTGAAATCCCTGGGTTTCGGCTTTCCTTTGTGGATTTGCATGTTCTCCCTATACCCTGTGTGGGTTTTCTCATTTTTTTTTCCCTCCCAAAACCCAAACACATGCCTAGCAGGCTAATCGTGCATCCTAAATTTCCCTAGGTGGGAGTGTCTGCCTGCATGGCTGGAGCCCAATTCAAGCTCTACCACGCCTACTTCCCGTTTTTGCCTGGAATAAACTCCAGCAACCCGGCAAACATTGTGCAGATAAATCAATTATTCATTTATAATAGTATTTGGCAGTTGGGTCACACCACCAATGATACAGATTATTTTGTAGCAAATCCGTACTAACTTAAACAGACAAAACAGATTTTTATCAAGCTCATCTCTCATCTGGCTCCTCTTGATCCGGAGTTGCAGCGGCTCTAATCCGAGCCCCTCCCGGATGACCGGCTTCTCACCCTTTCGGCCACTTGTATCTAAGATCTCATTCTATCAGTCACAACCCACAGATCATGACCATAGATGAGGGTGGGAATGTAGATTGACCAGTAAATAGAGAGGCTTGCCTTTTGTCTCAGGTCCTTTACCACGAAGTCCAAGACATGCGGCCGCAGGTTCGATGACACGACCACAAACTCGATCATCGAACTGCGGCCTAGGGTGTCCTGATGCCAAGTGTGCATATGGACACCCTTCTGATTGAACATGGTGTTCTTATTGTGAGTCCACGACGAGCGCATAAATCTAATAATAGAAAACCAATCGGGTTCCGATCACGGGGGGCCTTCTTTCGAATCACTTCCCTCCAGGTCTTACCGTCTTTGCCTACGTAAGCATTGAATTCCCCCAGCAGAATGACTGAGTCCTCCTAAAGGAGCATTCTCCCGCACACCTTCCAAGGACTCAAAAAAGGTTGTGCACTCTGAACTGCTGTTTGGTGCGTATGCACAACCAACAGTCAGGTCCCGACCCCCACCCGGATATGGAGGGATGCTACACTTTCGTCGACCGGGGTAAACCCCAACTTACAGGCACCGAGCCGGGGGGCAATAAGTATGCCCACACCTGCTCGGGACCTCAAACCGTGAGCGACTCCAGAATGGAAGTGTTCAACTCTCCTCAAGAAAAGTGGTACCAGAAACCAAGCTGTGCGTAGAGGTGAGCCTGACTACATGAATATGGAATTTCATGAACTCACGCACTAGCTCAGGCTCTTTCCCAACCAGAGAGGTGATATTCCCCATCCCAAATGCCAGTTTCTGGACCGCCAAGGACGTGTAACGATTCGATTCCAGTTAACCCCGATACTATAGTTTAAGACAATTATTGCAATTTTTCTAAATCACTTTATAAACAAACTAATCAAAATGGTCACTATAGTACATTTACATCAAATTATTTCCAAAAGTTCATTCTGCACCAAAGTAAGCATGTTTTGGTTTTATGTTTGAACAATATATACCCTTTATTATAAAATATTTTCCGTTTTTAGTGTAAACAAGCTTTGGTCTCAACCTGCTTAAATACTGATTCTGAATATGAACAAAACATCTTAAAGTATGTATATAGCACACAATAAATGTTTTTATTTTATTCTATAAAAACAATTAAATAGCAGGTCAGGCATTCCAATCACCATAAGGTCAAAGGGAAAGTTATTTCAGTTAGAACTCTGCAACATAATTTAGTGCAACCATATGCAGCCAGAACACTGACACGGATTTGTCAACATGAATAATTGAATTGAATGCTTTTATCATCATTATACAGGTGTCATGAGATTTAAAATGTTCACCATGTAATGCACAAATAACAACAACAAACAGACAAATAAATAATCATAAAATAATAAATAAGTAGTCCAAATGAGGTCAGCAGAGCGAAAGCACACCACTCGCTCAGTCCATGGATGCAACAACAATGATTATATGAGATTAGTCAGTTTCTATGGATGGCAACAAAATTGTGGATGAACTTGTGTTGTTGAGTATAGTGTTGCAACTTGTGTTGTTGAGTATAGTGTTGCAACAGAGTCTTTAGAACTTCTGTCAATAAAAGTACAAAAATCAGTTTTTACATGTCTTTTTGAGTCACATGATCTGTCCAGGCATGGAAAAATGATACTGCCGCTGAGCAGGAGAAACGTTCTCCAAAGGAGCTTCCAGTTGTGCTTTCAAAAGACATTGAAGCAAAACTTTCACTTCTGGAGAGAGAACTCAACTATCTGCTGAACAAAGCTAAATTTGCCAAACCAAAGTCTAAAGACAAGGCCAAGAATACTACAAGCTCTAGTAAAAGCAAAAATAAAAATGAACAGAAAGCTACGCCCACTGAAGAGGAGAGCACTGAGAAAACCGGTGGTAGGTGAACCCTTGTCTAATTAGCCCATATTTAAGCACTCATGTATGATAAGTAAAATACTGACATACTTTCTGTTGAACTGTAGATAGCCTAGTGGATGAGCAGCCGGATGATGCCACACCCGATAAGGAAAGCACACAGCCGACCGAGGAAACGAAAACAGGTTGGTGTACTGTAAATGACAGAAGGACAAGGTGTAATACAAAATAAATGAAAGTAAAAGGGAATATTTCCAGCAAGAAAGTTTACTTTTCTTCAATAGTAAACATGGCTTCAACATTTCTTAAATCAGTGGCTTCAGCTATTCAAAAGCAACTGCAGTTCTAGCACCAACTTTTCAGCTCTCTTTGTTTTTAGGAACTGAGAAAGACAGATCTGAAAACCACATCATCGATGAATTCTAAGAGCTGGATCTGGGGAAATTATTACAATATTTATTGCTAGTGTAAATGTTGAGAATTTTCTTTATTGATCTCATGCTCATTTGTTGAGCATTTGTTTATGCTGTTTTGGTTTAAGACTAGAGTTACCCTCATTTTACTCACATTGGTCTTAACAGCATATATTTCACACTGTGATAGCGAGGTGTAATTAAGTGTTAATTTTGTTTCTGTTTTTGTTATTTTTGCCCTGCAGTGCACTGTATTTTCATTCTCATATTGTATCTTCATTCTGATTAGCCCAATATTCCCATGACCTTGCCTCCTTGGAAATTGCTACAACCGAAATTGTCACATTTCATTTTCTGTCTAAGAATGCTTGATTGGCAACACAAATCAAGACATTCGGTTAATAAAATTCAATAGTGTTGACCATGTTTTGAATTATTTCCTTCTCCCCCAACCAGCCCCCCCCCCCCCCCCCCTCCCCAAACCCCAATAACAATGGAAAAAGAAAAGTCAGGTCTTAACAGGCCTCTCACCTGTACACAACACGCAATTTGAACAACCGGCATGGGTCACTACTCTGGATACACCTCGAAATGCTTCCGATGTACGAGTGTGTGCATGCATGGCTGTTTGTCACCTTGTGCCCTGCCTTAATTGGACAGAGAAACATAGTCAAAGTGGGCAATCTTACAACTTGTAAACACGTTCAGAATTGTGTTAATTTTTTCTACCAAGACAGAAAGTTCGTGAAATGTCTCCAGCATTTCTTTGTTTGCTTGTGCAATATTTGCTGCTTCCTCCTTGTCTGCTTTCTCGTTTTATGCCCCCATAGTGCCGAGTGTTTCATTAACTCTTGAGTTTGTTTTTGACCAACTTGTCAGCCACGATGAACACTTTTTATACGCACTGATAATTTTCTTGGGAGGCATGAGGATAAAAACAAGCAGCTGCTTCATCCACACTTGGAAAAACTCAACAAAAAAGGCAGAACTCCGTGACGACGAACGGCTGTCAAGAGTAAATGAGAAACCTTAAGACAGCCAATGAGAGCCCAGTACAGTTGTAACCTTGAAATACAAGCTTAATGCATTTGGGACTAAGCGCGTATGTAAATTTAATTATATCTCAAATCAATGTTTCCCATAGGAAAGAACTATACACAAAGTAATTAGTTCCCACCCTCTTAAAAAAACAACAACAGGATATTACAATAGAAAAACACATTTTAATTGGTTAATTCACCATCTACCTACAGAGTAACAAATAAGTAGTTATGATGTTTAATAATTAGATGAGACATTATTCAAAACAACGGAAGTTTGTGGATGGGAAAGATGGAGATAGAGAGACAACGACTGCGCTAGTAACGTAACAAACTTTAAATTTAACTTGAATTTGGATTCTAATACACACATTTAAAAAGATTTTAATCTTACGTTACACTAAATGTAAACCTTGTGCAATAGCAGCCTGCCGCGGCCTGGCCACCTGGCCAGAACACCAAACATATGCGACATCGTATGCTCGTATCTCAAAATGTATCTCCTATCTTGAGGTGAATATTTGCTCAAGAATTTTACCTCTATCTCAAATTCCTCATATGTCGGAGCACTCGTATGTCAAGGTATTACGGACAGAGTATGGAACTTCTAAAGTGAGAATCAATGCATCCACGACAATATTTTCAAAATAAAATAACATTCTTTCAAAACAAATAATAGTGTCCCGGCGGGTGAGTGGTTAGTGGATGGGCCTTTCAGTTCTGGGGTCCTGGCTTCAAATCCAAGTCGTTCCAATGGTGAGGCTCTTGCTGTTTGCCCCGGCTGGTTCTGCATGGGTTTTCTCCTGGAACTCCCCCGGTTTCTTGCCACGTTCCAAGAACATGCATGGTAGGTGGGTTGGACACTCAAATTTGCACCTAGCAATGATTGTGAGTGTGAATAATTTTCTGTCTCGTGCCCTGCGGCTGTGTTCCGATTCAGGGTGTCCCTCACCTCCGGTCTGGAGTCGGCTGGGATAGGCTCCAGCACTTCTTGTGATCCTTGTGAGGATAAGTGGTTCAGAAAATGAATGACTGAATGAAAACAAAGAAGACAATCAAATCTTACTGGGGAGACGCGGAGAAACGGGCATAGGACAGGGTGAGGGGAGAATGAAACACACGGTACAAAAGATCACCCGACAAGGACTGACAAACACTGGGTTTAATTAGACAGACATAGGTTGAGGAGAAAATAAGAACCATTTGGGTCATATAAGAGGCAGCAAGGAGGAGATACACCAGAGGCAGGGGAAGGACAAGTGAACTTGATCAGCAGTCACATGGACAGGTCACACGGAAGAAAAAAAAAACAGTGCCATCTGTACTTACGAATGCTTCAACTTTCAATTGCAATTTTCATGTTACAAAAAAACTGATATGAAAATTATTATTTTAAAATACTAATCCTCGAGTTTGACTACTTATGAATGCCTCTAAGTACGAAATTTTCGGCGGTCGTCGGGTTCCTTGTGCGCCGAAAGCCTCTCGCAGAAAGAAGCTCCTGCTGCTGCTGCGGCACCTGAAGATTTCATCTATGATCTAATGCCTCTCGAATCTGACAAAAACTTGGACTAAACTTACAATAACTTTTAGTTTTTAATCAAGCGGCAAATAACTTTTCATTGCGAGTACAGTATACAGTAGGGAAAGACTGTGGGCATGGCGTCTAAAACTTTTGCGGGCTAGATTTTTGGCGGAGTGTCTGGAGTCACGACGGTTGAAGACTAATCTTAATGAAAGAGTCATCTGAGGACATCTCTGGTGAGCCCACATGAATGTATGCATTTGTTGACGGTTGCCAAATGCACGAAGGGGCATTGCATGTGAAGGTCCATTTTGAGAAATGAGACTCGCGTCCTGGGGACAGCGACATTAAAAACCTATGTAAAACTTAGGGCAGTTCAGGGTGTCCTGTACTGTGGTCCGGTAGGTACAAATATAACTCTGACAGTATATCAGGCTAGGGCAGGGGTGGCCAACCCGCGGCTCGCGAGCCGCATGCGGCTCTTTGCCCGGTTTCATGCGGCTCTTACGTCCATATCAAAGTTTGTATTTGTGTTTTATTTGCGTGTGCGCTTCGCTTGAGTTCAATACGGTATTTTCGTCCAATGCGCATGTGCTTGGGATGAAAATACCTCAAAGTTTCCTAGTAGGAGCAAGGTCATTTGAGTAAACGTTTTTAACAGAGTGGGATAGCTCCCGCCGTGAAACAGAAGCGACAATGAACGGCGTCGCGCACACAAAAAGTATCCCAAAGATCGAGCGTCGGCTGAAAAAGCCACACCCCCTGCGAGGCAGACCAAGGCGAGAGTGCTCAGCCGGGAGCAGCCAATAGGAGAGCGAGGTGTACACCCACGTGGTGGGCGCGCTAGTTAAAAGCCATTCATAATAAATGACAGCTCACAAGGAGCGAACGTTGCGCAAAAATAGGCTCTGATTTTATGACAGAAGTCCCACTAAGTAACATGCATAGAAAAAGAAAAACGCTATTGTAAATTATTATATTTTTGTTTGTGGACTTGGTTGAACTGAGAGTTTGTCTGTGTGAGACAGTGCACACAATGTTCATTGTTGATAATGACTGGCCTGTGCTGTTAGTACTGTAGGAGTCAATTTATGTCATTACTATGCTGGTGTGTGACATTTACAATAAATCTGTGTGATGTGGCTCTTTGCGGTAACACAGTAAAAAATGTGGCTCTTTGCGGTAACACGGTAAAAAATGTGGCTCTTGGTCTCTGACTGGTTGGCCACCCCTGGGCTAGGGTATACCTGTGTGTTGCGTGTGTAGTTCTGAAAACAAAGGGGATAACCTAAGGAAAAACAAACGAAGGGCGTAAAAGGAAGACAGTTACTATCTAAATACACTACCTAATTAAACACGAACTCACTACAAAGTGGGGAAAATTAAAGCGCTTCAAGGGTTAAATTTATGGATAAACGAATATGGGTTTGCTGACATCAATTGGCCTTGGAGTTGCTGAAGCAAACTTGTGAGCAAAAATATTTTTTGCTATGATATAGGTATGCTCACAGCCTATTTTGATAATGGGGTCTTGGCAAAATATTGTAATATGGTTGAATATCGGATGTGTATTAACAAATATGTTCACCCAATTAGCATGCAATTGATAATTTTAACATTGGGTGAATAGGGATTTAATGACTTATTTTTCAAAGTATTGTGACTCAGTTCACTCGGTTTAAACTTTTAGCGGCCATTTCGTAACCTTTAGTAAAGATATTAACAAATATGTTCACCCAATTAGAATGCAATTGATACATTTTAACATTGGGTGACAAAATGTCCGGGTCATTTTTACTAAACAGTGCTATTTACGGTCTCCCGGAACTTGTCCAGCTCCGAATTTCCGGCAGCATTGAGAAATTGGTCCTTCTGCTGCGTATTGTAATAGCTAGTCCCATGTGTATGACAGCGTAGGCATGGCTGAATGGTTAAAAAAAGCAGTAGCAGAAAGAGGCCAGGCTAACAGAACAAGGAAAGTTGGAAAAACCTTTAAGTAATAAGTATAACATACAACTCAAAGTAAAAAAGAATGAAATGAGAAATTTTACAATGTAATTTAAAAAAAAGATAGAAGGGCTGTAAAACAAGACTAGACAGCTACTGCCACTGGCTGCTGCGTGAACTGCACCAATTTGGGGGAAAAAAAGCTCTGTAGATTGAGCGTAGCAAACACACTAGCAAACATGTTTGTCATGCTAGCACAACCATTGCAGCGCTTCCTTTGAAAGAAGCACCTTTTGTATGGACAAAAAACAGAAAAATACACCCACAACTGAGACATCGCCCTTTCAGGCAGTACATCCTGTAGGTGTGAAATAGCAGTAAAGTTGCGAATGCTGAACCGCGAAAAGGTTCAGGTCAATTATACCAACTTACCTGACTCACAAAAGAAAGGTTGGTAAAAACACGGATTTAGTGTAAATACTTGCAATTTGAGTTTTGTTTAATTGTGAACGATAGTATGGCAAAAATCTCAGATATGCACACAAATGTAATGCAAATGCATTTTATTTTCTTTCCTTTAAAACAATGTGTGCCGAACATTTACAAGCTCTTAAATGCACTTTACGCTAAACAAAACAAATCTGACCTTTGAAACATTAAAACCAATGCATTTCCAAGAATTTCAAGCAGCCATATGAATCCTGCCAATGTCCTTCACCTATGATAAGGAAAAGGGGAGAAAAAGTTCTGCATGACCCCATACAAACTGCTATAAATAAAATAAAATAAAACATTTAAATAGGAAATAACTAATTCACAAACTTCACCTACATAGAATAAACTAATTTATTCGTTACAGACATGGTTTCGTAACTTGCATTTTACGTAATTACAGACATATTTTACATTGAATTAGCCAAAATTGTTTCATTATCTTTAATTCTACTCCCTGAACACTTTGGAAATTATCATACCATAAAAATTTCCAGCAGCGAGTTTCCAGGTGCACGCACACACAAACATTCATCCATAAATCATGCTTATAGATTAGATAAAGGATGATTTATTCATGGTGGATATTTTATAACTCCCGTCACGACAGGAAAAGTGTTCCAGGGAGCACCTGGAAACTCACTGGCAAAATTTTTCCATAAATGCCGTTTTTAAATTACATGCAAAGACGTCCTACCTTACGACCAATCAGCCATGCGGTGCTTCCATCATGTAAAAACAACAATTAATACATTAATACTGGTTTCAGTTTTAGCAAATAAAATTAGTTTACACACTTAGATAAGTAAGAAATTCACTCTTATCTATTAGGATTAGTTCCTGGCCACCATTAAAAAAAAATCATATTTTTCCACTGCACGGTTTTGACAAACGCAGCGAGTCTTAACATGCTGTTAGACGTAAAGTTTTAGCACCTGAATCCAATTCCTTAACTCTGTCCTTTCCCGCCAAACAACAAAGCGTGTTCATCGGAGGAGACAGACCAGGCTACAGCGAGTGGATCCACAGATCTAACAAATTGTTCTATTCAGAGCTCCGGGTCCCCCTCCCAAGTAATAAGCCCGCTGAGTGTGTCTATGCGCAGCGGAAGATGAGAAGAACAGTGTCCACACACAAGTTTGCCCAGTTATAGTGATACAAAAATGAATATTCATTAGCTGATTAACAACACGATGTTGACTGGTTCTCGCTTGTCTGTCTTTCCTCAAGATTTCCTTGTCCATTGTCCATGCATCTTGTTGGAATTGGAGGTCAGCACCGGTCGTCTCCTTATCAGCCTGGACCCGAAGATTTACACCGCTCGTCTCCCTTATCAGGCTGAACCGCATTGGAGCCTCCTCCTGTTAACCTCACATGGATTTTGGGCAAAGGGCCTGTTCTTTGCAAAGGCACAAGGAATTTGGATGTTTCATTTTAGGGGAACCTCAACAGTCTGTGATACTAAGTTAAAACAAGGGCTCAATAATACAACAGTAACATACAAAATGAATCAGCTATACTAAAATGAATAAGCAAAATATATCTTCATTTAATAATCACAACAGCAATACATAGAAATAATGCAGCTCTAATAAAATGAATGAGTAAAACAGATCATAGTCTTCATTAGTTTATTTGGTTAAAATGTCATATTCTTCAATACACACACAAATCCATCAATAAATCATGCTTTATACGGGTTATAGATCAAACTAGAGCAGGGCAAGTAGGGATGAGCGGTTAGCGTGTCGGCCTCACAGTGAAGGTCCTAGGTCCAAATCCAGGTCGGTTCACCTGTGTGGAGTTTGCATGTTTTCTGTGTGGGTTGTCTCCAGGTACTCCAGTTTCCTCCCACATTTTAAAGACGTGCATGGTAGGCTGATTAGACACTCTTGATTGCCCCCTAGTGTGAGTTTGAATGGTTCCTTGTCTCCTCGTGCCCAAAGATCGGCTGGCCACCAATTCAGCATGTCTCCCGCTTCATGCCCGAAGGCAGCTGGGATAGGCTCCAGCACCCCTTGTGTTCCTATGAGGATAAAGCCATTCAGAAAAAAATATATACCAATTTTGTATGAGAAACGTATTCAAAAAAAATTAAAAGAAAATTATTTATTAAGCTATTAAAATGAACAATAAATTCAAAGACATTTTCCAATGGGGTGAAAATGCGAGCGGCAGATAAGTAAACATAGACGAAGATGCATGTAGACATTACTTAACTCAAAATTATGTTATGCACACGGAGGATAACTCAAGAAACAACTCTGTAAAAAACGAGGGTAAAAAGCACAGGAATTAGGAACTCACCGGCTGAGTAAATCAGCCCTGGTCCCGTAAAAAGGTAATTTCGTGATGGACTGGCGCCGTTCCACGTCAAACCCGGTGACCGCTACCCAACACAATCACGCGCTTGTTATCGCCTACACCGGCTAACTTTGATTTTGCCATCAGGAAAACACAGCTTTCCTCTAGCCCGTGGGTTAGCAAACCGGTCCTTGGGGGCCCCTCTGGGTGCAGGTTCTTGTTCCAACCGATCCAACAAAGACAGTTTAACCAATGAGTTTTCAGCTGATTCAAGAATCACCTGAATCAGAATCTGCTTATTGAACTTCTCAGATACCAGTTTGGTGAAAAGGTTTTCTCCAATCGGTTGGAACAAAAACCCACACCCACTGCAGCTCATTGTTAAATAAGTAGCCCACCCCTGCTCTAGCCAATGGGGGGCAATGATGTGTTGGGAGATAGAAAATAGGAAAGCCACTATTACCAGGGGTGGTGAACACGCGGCTCCCAGCCAAATTGAATGCGGGTCTTTGCTTTTTAATCATATTTTGTAGATAGAGTGGCTCTTTGCTTTGTTTTACGTTTCTCTTATTTTTATTTTCTCTTAAAACACAAAATTATTAAGGCCCATTAAAAACAGAATAAATTACATTTAAAAAATATTTGGCTGATTGGATAGTTGTTTTGTAACAATGAAGGAAGTGTTTTGGTGAATGATATGATTTTAATTGTTTTTGTGGGTGTTTGTCTTGGCAGGACACTGCATAGTGTGGTTCTTTTACTCTCACAGGTTAAAATTTTAGCTTGTTGTGTCTAACGTGTTCGACATCCTTGAACTATACCGTGAAAATTTAAAAGAATACCGGGTAGAGAAAATGTATTGCAGTTTGTGGATTTTTTTATTATTATTTTTTTTTACATTTGGTCGTTTCTTGGGAAAAATGTTTTCTCATCTTTTCCTGTATATTTCAGAGGTAGAAAAATTTGTCTATTCCATTTACTATATGTATTTATTTATAGTTCATTGGAGAATATAAGTGGAATACCGGACCGGGTATTAACGGTGTTCCTTAACAGCCTCACTCTTACATTCGGGTAGTTCCAACTTCTCACATTGTCTTAGCTTCAAGGGTAAATGTTGAGCAATCTCGTTCGGATCAGTGAATTGAGAAGCAGGAATGCTCTGAAAAAAGTAAAAGGGGTAGGGGTTGAAAATTGAGACACCATGGGTATAAACATTAGAATAGCTCCTAACCAAAATGTACCGTATTTTCACACTTAAAACTCCAAAATTTTCTCTAAAATGGTCGATGCGTTTTGTCTGTGCACTAAACTCAATTTTTGTATTTTATGGCTCTGAACACTTAAGTGACTGGTTTTATTTTTTGCCGGCACGCTACTTATTGCTATCACCCTAAAAATACCCTCCCCGCGCATTACTGTAATTCCACTTAAAACATCACAGGTCAGTGGCAAGGTTGTCGACTTCCGTGTGGTTGCAGTGCTTTTAACCCTCAAAAACACTCAATACTTAAAGAAACAGCCTATCGGTCACAATGTGGGAGTGAATGCTTTGTTTGCTAACAGATTGCCAACCAATGGCGAACATTGTTATTTGGTCAGGCAGCGTCGCACGTGTTACATGACAATTTGGAATGAATATTCGATGCCAATATTACAGCAGGGAGAATCATAGGTTTGGGTGTGATCCATGTTGCGAATTACACTGGATTGTGGATGACTGGGATCAAATGTCGGCCATCATTGTTCGAGCCTTCGCCAAAGTTCAAAGTCCTTCGCCAAATCAAGTTCCCGGAAATAAACGTCTCTGACTGACAGTGGAGCCAAGCATGTTAAACGCTGTACCTTTGACGTCAATAAAGCATGATCATACTTAGTTTTGCCCAAATGCATTGAGAAAAGACAAAATATATGTACCCGCAAATGAGACTGCACCCTATCAAACAGGGCATTTCATAGGTGTGAAAATACGCAAACAAGAAAAATAATGAATTCTAATTTACCAATTATGTAGTTTATTAAAGTGTTGTAACATATTTGAAGAAAATCCACTTCTGCCTTCCACTGTAGAGGAAATAATTTAGGAAAACATTCATTCATTTTCTAAAAGGATTATCCTCACAAGGCTCTGTTCTGCAATCTGTCCTAGCTGGATTCAGTCCAGACATGACGCACAAGGTGACAACCATCCACACCCAGTCATACCTATGGCCAATCGGCATACCGTGCGTGTTTTTGCAATGAGGAGGAAAACAGAAAACCCGGAAAAAAAAACACACAGTAGAACATGCAATTCCATATGGGCCCTTTAACAAAATGTTACCAGTTCTAAATTGAGAGGTCAGGATGTGAATACATACGCCCCCCTACTTACGAACAAGTTAGGTTCCGAGCGCTTGTCCATAAGTTGAAAGTGTTCATAAGTTGAAATTGTTCAAATTGAAGTTGATTCAGTGCTATATTTTGTAATATAATTTATGTTTAAGGCCTATAAAAGTATATTTAAGGTTTATATAAGTGCATTTGTATGTTTGAGGCTTGTATAAGTAACCAGCATTGGTTTGTACTGAAAAAAAAAACATTTATTAAATTGGAGAGAATACATGCAGTACTGTATACATATTAGATAGATGGAGAGAGATTTACGAGAAACTGGCCGAAAGAAGCTATCTAATGAAAATTGCAGTTTTCTTCTTTTTTTTCCATCATAAATGCGGTAGCCCTGTATGGCATCATTCAATTGATTTGCAACCTTAATGCAGCGTTAAATATTTGGGTCCTGCTGATCGATCTTAGTTTATAAATGGTACTGACGGTCGAACGATTCAAGATTCCCGTGCAACGCTCACCACTTTCTCACACGCATGAAGCTTCGTTATTATTGCCACTTTTGTTTCAAACGAAATTGCTTGCCTCTTCTTTACACCTCCCTCACTAGAAGCCTTTCGCTTTTCACCAACCATATTGAATAATGTATGCACGAAATACTTAAACGTAGAAATAAAAAAGGTTCTTTGCGCACTGGAGATGCGTTACCCACTTCCGCACTGCAACAAACTGGGCAGAGGAAGGTGGATGCTGGGTGAGCTGAGTTCTCAGAGTTCCAGGCGTCAGTATTAGCAGCGGAAAAAAGCACTACTCAGAAAAAAGCACGCAATACAAAATCGGACTTCCGAACATTTTTCGACATAAATCGCAATTTGCTGACATGTTCGTATGTACCGTTAGTTCTTAAGTTGAATGTTCATAAGTAGGGGATCTTCTGTAATTAAAGCACTGTATATTTTATTTTATTTGGACTTCAAAAACATTGTTAAAGCCAGCGACTGTGAATACGCTGAATGTGGGCTTTACTTTGCTATAGAAAGTCTTACCTTCAATTCTGCAATGCTGCTTTCCCTTGTGCAGAACTCCCTTAGCATGTACTTCTGTCCAGCCTGAAATCAGCAAAAAAAAGTCACATATTGCCTCTTTGCATTAAAACAATATAGTGATATCTTCACTTGGAAATGACTCTACATATGAATTCTTAATGTAAAAAGCTTTGATGGGAAACCCTTTGTTACAAGATACTAAAAACTTTTATGACTCAGTCGCGAAACAAAGAAAATAATACGGATGAAATAGACTATAAATAGAAATAACTTATTTAATTGTCGTGCTAGAGTTGCTTATGTATTGGCTCTCTCGGCACACGGTCTATTTGCCTAAAGACGTTCGTCTGGGCGAAGGCCAACTCGCCGAGGGTGTATCTGGTCGAACGTAGAATTAGCCAAATGACTAGTTCGCCAACCGGATAGACAGCCGAAGGACGTTGTGCGAACGCGCTCGCCCCGCTCCCGGTCATGTGTGTACAAGTTTTTCAATCTCGCCCAGCGGGCCATATACGGCCCCTTACAGATAACAACATTCATTTAGAATAAGAAGGGCATTTATTTACGGCCAAACAAAGTAGTTATTACAGTAAGTACTATAATGACAGAAGAAAAAAGTAGTTATAACAGAATGTACTGTAATTTACACCAGCATAGAAAACATTGAGATAAATCTTTAAACTGAGCAAATTATTTTGAATATATATTTCTTAAAATAATGGGAAATTATTTAAAATTAAAATATTGTTCTTATTGGGACACATTACTAGAATAAGTGTGTTCCATGGCATTTTCAGGTAATGTTCTCTAAGCCCCCTAGTCTGTCTTTTAGTAAGTCTTCCAGTGTTTTTTTCTCACGTAGCAAGAACGTGCGTATGTGTACATTATATATGAATATTGAATTCAAAGGACGGGCAGCACATCGTACGACGTACTTGTATTTAGGAATATGTCAGCGGCTGGCAGTACATCTCGAGATGAGCAAAGAAATAGATGGGGTAATATCTTTTATTTTTATTCTTCTGGTCTCCAAGTTTATTTTTTAATTGTTAATTTGTGATCAATTTGTCACTCAACTACAATAATCATTTTGGTGATTCTTGCTGACCCACAGCACTGGTAAAAACAACCTTAAAGTAGGTCATGTACACATACACAACACAATATCCTGAAATTTTGAGTCTTGTTTTTGTTTGTTTGTTTAATAAAATAATAAATTAAACACTATTTTTTTCACACGTGTCATTTTCACAGGTGACAAGTCATTTTAATATATAATAGATGTAAAGATTCTTTCAGTAAATAGTCTGTTATAATTTGAAGACATTTTTGCAGCTCCTGACAGATATGATCCCAGCCGTGCTTGAGCGACTGCGGGGAGTCGGTGCTTGGCTGGATGGCCACTGGGGTACATTGTGCTGCGAATGTTTGCCCCTTGTGTCTCTCCCCATCTGTCTCTCTCCGTCTGTCTCTCTATCCGTCTGTGTCTCACTCTGTCTCTCTGTCCGCTCGTCTGTCTCTTTGTCCGTCTCTCTGTCTGTCCGTCTGTCTCTCCCTCCATTTGTCTCTGCATCCGTCTCTCTCTCTCTCTGTTCATCTGTATCTCCGTTCGCTCGTCTGTCTCTTTGTCCGTTTTTCTGTCTGTCTCTTTCTGTCACTTTCTCTCTGTCTCTTTGAATTCTATTTATTGAAATTTGTTTTGTAAGTTTAGTGAATAGTGAGAAAGTGTTTAATTTTTGGCCATGAGGATTAATGATTATATATCTACCGGTTGAACCTGAGCGGACTTACCTGAGGGTCATGTGATCTGAAACCCGGACCTGTGACACGCTCTGGTGGCGTGAAACCAAAATTTGAATTGTGAACAGTAGCCTAAATTGATTTATGTTAAATTTAAAGTTTGATATGTTACGAGCACGTCCGTCAACCCTGTCTTTTTTTCTCACTCCATTGCCGCCGTCTGTCTTTACCGAGTAACGTTACATTTTAGTATTTAAGATCATAACCACTAGATAAGTATTTGTTTCATATGTAGAATATTCCTCAAGTAGAGTTTACACTGTAATGTAGTAGATCAGATAATCAAAATGTCATTTTAATCAGAGTTCCCTTTAAGCCTTATTCTCTGTAAACTTACCTCATGATAAAGCCGTGTGTCATTTATTCTTATCAGCACACCATCCACTCGCAAGAAAAAACGCAGCAAAGTGAAGAAACTGGTAGGCATCACCCTCTGGATCACATATACACACACACACGCGTGTCACAGTTTAAGAAAATGTTGTGAAATTTATACAGCTGACATTGAAATACAGTATAAGAATGCTGACCAAGAAAGGGGATAAGTACAGTAGCTAACCCTGGTAATCGGTACTCTAGGCAATAGACAAGAAATCATTGAAATATCTACAAAATTGTCAAACTCGTCATCTTCTGTAACTAATATAAACATATAAATCTAGATTCTTCTCTCTCCCTCCCCCTCTCCTTCTCTCACTCCAGGGGGTGCTGTAAATAACCCAGCTGACTTCCGACCAGATGTGGGGGAAACCCTGAATTGATGGCCAGCCAATCGCAGAGCACGAGGAGACAAACAACCATTTACTCTCACACTCATACGTAAGGAGAATTTCGAGTGTCCAATCAGCCTACCATGCATGATTTGGGAAAGTGGGAGGAAACCGCAGTACAGTACGGCAGCACAGAGAAAACACACGCAAGGCCTGGGGAGAACAAACATCACAGGTGGACCGACCTGGATTTGAACCCAGGACCCCAGAGCTGTGAAGCCGACGTGCTAAACAGTCAAGCCGCCGGCTATACATATATAGTATATATTACACACATATTGCCATGTTGTTTAGAAACACCCCCGCCCCCAAAAGTGATTTCTGTTTTTGTATTACATTGTGGAAAAACTTTTCTTTTGTCTTTTCTTCCAAGGAGAATGACAAGTAACATCTATTACTAACATAAAACAGACGCTATTTGAAAGAAAAAAAAGTTTGGTATGAATGATATGGACGTATCAAATTAGTACGAACAATTTTAACACTTATCATTGATACACCATGGTCATGAAGTTCATCTTCGAACAGTAGGACCTCATCAAAGAACATGATTTGTTCACGGGTCCTAAGTTTTTCCATGTTAATCCTCTCTGTCGTCTCAGTCACCTTTAAGTCAAAAAGACACATGGACAGGTAATTAGGGGAAATCTATAGACAGAAAGAGAGATATAGACTCCTGTCAAAAAGTGGCTAATGTGTTAATCATTCATTGGATTAGAACTTTATTTTATTTCGTACTGGAAAACAACAAAGCAAAAAGCACAAAGTGAAAGGCAAATTATATGGGGGGGCCTTCGCTTTGACTCAGTAGCTCATAAATGTACCTATTTGCATTTTCACCTCTGTTGGTTGTGAATAGCAGCACTTCAAATGTAAATGTAGCCTGTACCTAAGGAATCAGCAGGGGGAAGGGAAGTTGTTTTTTCATGTTGAAAAAGTTTTGTGTTCCTAAAAGTACTGGTTATTTATTTATTTTATTTTTTTCATGAAAATGTGTGACTTTTCCTCATCTTGGGTGAAGACCAAGTGTGCTAAATTTAGGCACTTTGATGTGTAGGGAAACGTCCATACTATCAACCCGATTTGGATCCAGTGGACACGGTCAAAGAAACACAAAAGATGCCAGGTCTGTACCACAAAAGACGACAACAAAACAAATTACACATGACAGAAAGCACACTTTTTCTAAATAATACCAGGGAGGACAAAGACAAGTTCCACAGTGATTCAAATGTCCCTTCCTGTTGAACGCCTTAATTAGCATAAGAGTTTCTGCTCAGCAGAAGGAAAGGTATGGGAGCCATCTTATTTGAATAACCAAAAGACTTGTCCACACCTTAGATTTCCTTGGTATTTCTAGGCGGAATACCCAAATTTCTAGCCGATGGTAGTTATTTAGGAAATATTTTTCTATAATTGAAATGAAATTAAAAAAGATAGAAAAGCAGCAAAAACATTAAACAAGCAAGAGCGGACAGAGCTACCACCTGAGCGGGTCTGAGCTACCATCACCTGAGCTACCATCTTGTTTGCAGGAGCAAAAACGGACACAGACACAAGAAAAAGACATTGTAGAGATAGATAAAACTGGAACCACACACAGGAAGTCTTCCACAAGGTGGGGAACTTCTGCATACTGTGACCGAGGTGGCAAATATGCAGAATCACTCTTCCAAGCTTAGCCGTACAGTCCTTCAGTAGTCTAGAGCTGAAGAATCAACAGCAACAGAGTACAACACTTCAGATACTCCGTTTTCGACCTGGAAAGCGCCAAAAGCTCCTCCAACTTATTTGGGGAGGGATCTCACTTTCCCCCGAATAATAGATGAAATGATTGGTCTGAAGCGTTGCTTCCTCTCATGGCACTTTTGTCCAGCTCTGGATTTCCAGCAGGTGTTGCTCTTTCTCCTGTGTATTGTTCACAGCTGATCCCATTTGTCTGGCAGCGGAAGCATGGCTGAATGGTTCCAAAAAGGAACTGGCAGAAAGAAACCAAGCTAATAGAAGAAAGTTGTATAAATATTTAAGTAAAAAACAAAGTACATAGTAAAGTAAAAAGGAATGTATTAAGAAATATTAAAATGTCATTTAAAAAAAGGTAGAAAGGCTGTAAGACACAATGAATAAAAGCGGACAGTTACTGCCACTGGCTGCAGCCTAGCGGCGGCATCTTGGAAGAAAAAAGAAATCCAGAAAAACTCAATTACAGACATGATACATTCACAGGTGTTCTTTATCCTGATCACCACCAATCAGCAGAGGGAATTAATGGTAGTGCTCTGTGCATTGGGTTATATAAGGACAATGTCCATCTGAGATTCATAATTCTGTCCTGTTTAGTTAAAGTCCTGTTTAGTTAAATTCATGTTTTTGCCTTAGTGTGTTATTCCTCTGATCGCTCATTTATTTCACTTCTTGTGCAAGGTCCTTGTGTGTCAACGAATCCCTTAGCACCCAGTCACCAACATGTTCTTAAGTGTAAGGTAATTAAGCATTGGAAACCATTCACAGATGGCCAAAGGACATGTTATGCACATTCCATTTTGTTGTGGTTTGGTCGAATCCTCAAAATAAATAACATCATTCTTCTTCTGAGTGATGCCACAATATCCCTTTCCTTTTCTAAGGACACCAAGCGAGTACTAACCACTAGAAATAAAAATAACCAGCATTGAGAATTTCAGCTGTAGATACCGACCACCGCAAAGCTGGCATGACAAGAGGACGTGAACACACTGCTCGAGAGCCAATCAGAACTCCCAGTCCGCAACTGATGAGGACCTCGTCTAAATATTCCCATTGGGGAGTGAAGAAGAAGAGGTAGCGGACAACGACAAGTATGACAATGAAAAACATGTTCTTCCTTTAGGACATCTGCAGGAGTTCTTCAATAACACATGCAGTTTGAAACAATGGGTGCAGACGATTGATGATAGTGTGGTCTGAGCCATTGAATTTGGGAATTGTCTTGACAGTGTAATGTACTTGCACAAAAGCAAATTTGTTGGATGAACAACATTGTTATCACAATCCTGTTCGGACCTGTACTATTTGTGTATATTATCGTTTCTATAATCTGTTTTCTTCCGCCGTACTGTTGCCTTATTGATTTTATTTAGTGTTTCCACATCAACCTGTACAAGAGACTAAGGATTTAAATAATCCTTTGGCTATAATCTCACATATTTACATGTATATGTTCATTAATATATATAGGCCCTTTTATTAATTAAACCAAAATCAATGTAACCAACATATATCAAACACCAAAAATAACTGTCAGTTTTCCCCCAATACTATTTAGCCCTATTGATATAACAACTCGAGAGGTTTTGGGGGTCGAGGGGATCATTGGTATTAATTTTCTGACAGCAGTGGCTTTTTTTAAAATTATTCTTTTTAAAATGTTTAGTCTCACCTTTATCTGCATTTCTTCTCCAATTAGAGTGCCTTTGTAGTCTGTGGTGAATGTCCAATCGTATGGTCTCACCACCTCTTGAGAGTGTTCAGAAGGAACTCTGAAAGAAATTTAAAGAGAAAAGTGCCAACAGTTTTAGTGGGTGTTCTTAGTATTGCATCAAATATTTCAGTAACTAAATCCTACATGCATGCATAATTATTAACACAGTGGCTGACAAAAAAGGCAATAAACGTTAAATCCATATAAACTGGTGCTGGGTGCAATATTTCACTTGAAGAAAAATAAATTGAAAGAAGTTGTGAAATATGAGAAGCCAAAGCCATCAAGTTGATTTGGACTAGTGCATATCACGATATGGGTCGATTTCTATCACTATAGCGTTACGACAGCATCATTTATTTTTTCTATGAAAAATTATACATTGTCAGCTTCCTCTCACGAAATTTGAAGAATAAGACCTAGATCGATATGCTTATCAGAATTGCAATACTTTTTGAGAATATGGTTAGGATCCTGTGTTTTGGTGTTTGAGGATAGAATCGTGCGTGACACAATTTCAAGACTAGTTGTACCGCTACTTACGAAATTATGTCTTTATGGATGAAAATCAATCAAATTAATTCAAAAGCCTGTATTGTCATCATACAAATTGGCGGTGCTACTCCACTGTTATCCCAGTAAAAAAAAACAGTAATATAAAAGTATAAAAAGTCACATAGGTGAATTCTAAAATATTGCACAGTATAAGATATTGCACATTGTTATTGCACACCCCAAAGTTATTGCACAGAAGAGATTGTGTGTCATGTTAAGACAAGTTCAGAGTCCTGATGGCTGTGAGGGAAAAAACTGTCCTTAAGTTAAGTTTGTCCGTGCTTTGTGAGACCTGTAGCGTCTGCCAGAGGGCTGCAGCTGGAACAGGATGTGAACAGGGTGGTATTGGTCCCTGCCAATGAACCTGGCTCTCCTGAGGTAGTAAGGGCCGGCAATGTCATCCATTGAGGGCAGAGAGCAGTCGATGATCTTGTGGGCAGTGTTGGTCACTCTCGGCATGGCCTTTCTGCCTGCTACCGTTTCCAGCGTACCACACTGTAATGCAGTATGCCAGGATGCTCGCCACAGTGGCTCTATAAAGGTTACCAGAAGCTTAGCGTCCAAGTTGTTCCTTCTGAGTATCCTCAGGAAATGGAGTCGTTTCTGGGCCTTCTTGACCACTGCCGTGGTGTTGGTAGGAGAGCTTGCCCGTGATGTGGACCCCCAGGAATTTGAAGGACTGGACCCCGTCTACGCATTCTCTCTTTATGAGTGGGGAGAAATCTGTGTTTTCGTGGCATTTAGTGTGAGATTGTTCACCAAACACCACAAAGACAGTTTGTTGACCTCATATCTGGACAGAGCCTTGATGGGAGCCAGTGCTCAGTGTAATGGAAGGCGAGGTGGGGACCAAGAAATTCTTAATCCAGTAGCAGATGGAAGAGGATAGTCCAAAGTTTGTCAGCCAGAATGTCCGGTATTATAGCGTTGAAGGCTGAGGTATAGTCAATGAAAAGCATCCTTACGTAGTTCCCATGGTGCTCCAGGTGGCTCAGTGCTGTGCGCAGAGTTAAGGAAATGTGTCCTCAGTGGACCTATTTGCTCTACAGTGGTACCTCTACATACGAGCACCTCTACATACAGGCAGTCCGAAGTAAGAGGAAAATTTCATGAGACATAAGAGGCTGTTTGTCATTGTAGTGCACTGTCTTTTTTGCCGCATCTATTTTGCGTATAACAGATATCTATGAGCACTGGGCGAAGCTTGCCTTTTCCTGTGTTTTCCCCCGTCAGTCAATGCATAATACAAAGTGAACAACAATGGAGCCAAAGCAAACAGGTGGAATGAAGAGTTGTGCAAAGAAAGGGAAAATGTATACAATTAACCCACAATTAACATTGAGCGTGAAATAATTGAAAAATATGAGAGTGGGGTACGTGTCACAGAGCTTGCTCGTTCAATGGCCCCCATTCAAATATTTAGGTATATTGTACCTGGCTGGTTTAGATTGGATTGGATAACTTTATTCATCCCGTATTTGGGAAATTTAATTGTCACAGTAGCAAGAGGTTGAGGATGCAGAAATAGGAAAGGCATTTTAAAAATAATTATTGGTAATAATTAAGTTAATGAATAAATGCAATGAGGATGCAGCAGTCTATTGCTGAAAGAGCTTCGCAGGAACTCCACAGAATCGTGCAAGGCAGTGGAAGGTGCTGCCCATCATGGACATCACCCTGGTCAGCATCCTCCGCTCTTCCACTTCCTCCACAGAATCCAAAAGACAGCCAAAAACAGAGCTGGCCCTCCTGACCAGCTTATTCAGCCTGTACCTGTCCCACATCCCCAACAGACCACTGCTTAAAACATTGTAGATGCCTCCACAGTGTCGTAGAAAGTCCTCAGTAGTGTCCTGCACACTCCAAAGAACTGTAGACTCCTCAGTAGGTAGAGGCGCCACTGGCCCTTTTAATACAGAGCATCTATGTTTGTGGATGAGTCTAGTTTGTGTTTGAGGTGAACACCCATGTACTTTAAATTCTCCACAATTTCAATATCTGTACCCTGGATGTTCACCTGAATGGTTTGTCGAGGATTTCTTCCGAAAGTCGATGACCATTTCCTATGTCTTACTGGTGTTGATGTAGAGGTGGTTTTGCCTACACCAGTCAACAAAGGCTGTGATGACAGTACTCCACGTCGTTCCCTTCCGTCACTCGTCCAACAATAGCGGTGTCGTCAGAGAACTTCTGGAGGTGTCAGGTATTAAGTTTGAAGTCTGATGTGGAGAGGGAGAAGATGGGATGATATCGTGTCACTTGGAAATTATTTGTGGCTGGAGGTTAAAGAGATTGGATTGGATTGTCCATGTGAATTATCTAATCTCCGAGCACCACGAAGAACTGATGACACAGGATTTAATCAAGCTCCAGGAGGAATGAACATTTCGAGGTGTTGCGGAAACTCAGTTGCGAGGAGTAGGTGGAAAAGGGGGCTGCCTGGTTACAAAGGATATCAAAGACATGCTAGCTTAAGTGGCAAGTGTTCCGATTTTGTAGAAAAGAGGCACCCTGACACGAGGTCGCGCTTTATCGTATTGTGAAGAAATTTGTGCGTGTTTTTCGAAATATTTTGAAGGGAAGGCAATAACAAACAACTCTCGATGCGTTCCTTTTAATAACTCACGCTGAACGTCCGGGTGGAGTCAATCCGGAGAACAAAGGTTAAAAAACAATTATAACAAAATTAGAATTCAGTTTAGTGTAAAGTTACATTCAATGTATGTTTGTGTGTTTTTATATATTAATTCAAATTAGTTTGTGTGTGACGAGTGCTTTGCCGTGGAGAGAAGATCAACATACGAGCTCAGTCCCGGAACGAATTAAGTTCGTATGTAGAGGTACCGCTGTATAGACAAACTGGTGAGGGTCAACTGAGAGAGGGAATGTATCCCTGATATCGCGCGAGACCAACTTTTCAAAGCATTTCATGATCACAGGCATAAGTGCAACAGGCCTATAATCATGCAGGCCGTCAATGGGTGGCTTTTTAGGGACAGAGATAATGGTGGCAGATTTAAGGCAGGATGGGATGATGGATTATTGCAGGGAACAATTGAAGATCTTTGTGAAAACAGCAGTCAGTTGGTCAGCACAGGCTTTGAGCACCTTCCCAGGTACTCCGTCAGGGCTAGCAGCCTTCCTGGTGTTCACAGTCCACAGTACCTGTATCACTACATGTTCCTAAAGCTCCAGTGTACTGCTGCAGGGTGGTGTTGGATGTGTTGAGACCGAGTCTGATTTGCCAGTCTCAAAGCGGGCAAAGAAACAGTTCAGTTCCTCTGCTAGTGAGGCATCTGCGTTAACAGCCACATTATTGTCATTGTAATTGGTAATATGTCGTATTACCTGCCACATCATCATTGGGTTATTTCCTGTGAAGTGCTCCTCAATTTTCCTGCTTTGGCCTTTTTAATGCATCTCTTCAGCTCTGCTCAGGTAGCACTGTATTGTACCTTGTCCCCTGACCTGAAGGCGGTGTTACGGCATTTGATAAGTGCCTATGTCTCACTGGTCATCCAGGGTTTTTGATTAGGAAAAACCTGTATCCGTTTATTAACAGTGACGTTGTCCGTGCAGTTTTTGATGTTTGAAAGTAGTGTCCGTGTAGTCCTGGAGGTTGTGGTGTTCAAAAAGTTCCCAAATGGTGTGGGAAAAACAGTCCTGCAGCTGAGAAAGGGTGTCCTCAGGCCATGTTTGTAATATCTTTATTTGTGGCCTTGTAAGCCTCTGGAGTGGGGCGTATTCTGGGTGAGGGACAGGCAGAGATTGTCTGATTCAGCAAGGTAAGAGAGGGGTGTGGCTCTATAAGCATGTTTGATATTAGAATAAACATGGTCTAGAGTTTTATCTCCTCTGATGTGGCACTTCACATGCACACGCGCGCACTATCTCTATCTCTATCTCTATCTCTATCTCTATCTCTATCTCTATCTCTATCTCTATCTCTATCTCTATCTCTATCTCTATCTCTATCTCTATCTCTATCTCTATCTCTATCTCTATCTCTATCTCTATCTCTATATATATATAGATATATATATATAGATATATATATAGATATATATATAGATATATATATATATAGATATATATATATATAGATATATATATATAGATATATATATATAGATATATATATAGATATATATATATATAGATATATATATATATAGATATATATATATATATAGATATATATATATATAAAGATATATATATAGATATATATATATATATATATATATATATATATATATATATATATATATATATATATATATATATATATATATATATATATATATATATATATATATATATATATATATATATATAGATATATATATATAGATATATATAGATATATATCTATATATATAGATATATATAGATATATATATATATATAGATATATATATATATATATAGATATATATATATATATAGAGATATATATATATATAATATATATATATATATATATATATATATATATATATATATATATATATATATATATATATATATATATACATATGTACGTGTGCGCGTATATATGTATATGTATATATATGTATATATATATATGTGTATATATATGTGTATATATATATATGTATAAATATATATATATATGTATATATATATATATATATATATATGTATATATGCACCGGCTGCCAGCGTACCATCGCCAAGACGACCCAGCCCCTCACCTGTCGAGCCTGCAGAGCCCCCTACCACCGGTCCTGCTCAGGCACTACCCGTGATGCTGCGGCAACTATGAGGCCATCTGACACCTGGTCCTGCCCACAATGTGCCACCACCCCGACACCGGTTACCTCCCAACCCCAACCCAACCCTCCAATCCCCCTCCTACCCTTCCCAAAACCAAAGACGGACATCCCCGACGTAGCCAAGTGATCCACGCTGCGCATCTTGCAGTGGAATGCTGACGGCTTGAAGACTAAGTCTGCCGAGCTGGAAAAGCGGATGGTCGAAGGCAAGTACGACATTTGCTTGATCCAGGAAAGCAAGCTGCGGGCCAAAGACTCCACCCCGACCTTCCCGGGGTATGCTGCCGTCCGTGCCGACCGCCCCAAAGACCAACCCGGGGGCGGACTCATGACCCTGATCAAAGACGACCTCTCCTTCATGAACCTGGGCGCCTCCCTGCGGGGCCTCCTGGAGTCGTCCACGATCAAGGTACGTGTGACCCGGCACCGCTGGCTGACGGTGCACAACCTCTACGCACCCCCATGCCGAGATCCGGGACCAAATTCCGAACTGGACCTCACCTGGATCGGGGCGAACACCGGCGTGATCATCGGCGGTGACCTAAACGCCCACTCCGGCCTCTGGGACTACAACCAGCCAAGCGACAAGCGTGGGGCCGACATCGAGGACTGGCTGCTGAGGAACTCCATCACACTCTTTAACAACGGGTCGGCAACAAGGGTGAACCGAAGCACCGGCGGGCTTAGCACACCCGACCTCACCTTTGCTCACCCGCGGCTCGCCAACCATGCCGAATGGACTGTTGATGAGGACCTTGGATCCGACCACCTACCCCTGTCCATCTCAGTGGCCTGTGTCGTCCGCCCGTCGTGCCCGCCCCTACCAACGGCACGGTGGAACCACAAAGACGTCGACTGGGCAACCTTCACTCAAGACGTAGAAGATGCAGTACTGAGTTTTGGAACCAACACGCCCCCGCCGCTGACCAACCGCCTCTCCCGCTTCACGACTCTGTTGAAGGAGGTGGGGAAGCGCGTCGTTGGCAAATCCCGGAGAGGCAATACGAGCAATACCTGGATGTCGGCTGACGTGAGATCTGCTATCAAAGACCGCAATTGCCTACGCCGCTCCATAAGCACCCACAGAGAAGACTGGCTGGCCGCTTGCAGGAAAGGGAACTCACTCACCCGGTCGGCCAAGGAAGCAAAGTGGGCTGCCCTACTGGAGGAGCTGGAGTTCAACCCGGACACCAGGAAAACGTGGCGATTGATCTGCTCTCTCAGCGGATCACCTGATAACTGCGCGCTCACTGAGTCCTTGCAACACAACGGCCGCCTCTACACCACCAACGTGGGGAAAGCCGATGTTTTTGCAAAGCACTATGCCGCAGTGTGCAGACTCTCCTTCTCCAAAGAAGAACGACACCGCATCCGAGAAGCGAAGCAACGGCTGAATGCCCCATCAGCTGACGGCGAGAGCTGCGCGGATTTCAGCGAGCGGGAGCTCAAAACTGCAATCCATCAGATGCGACCGACGGGCGCCCCAGGCCCGGACGATATCCCCCCATCCTTCATCAAGGCGCTGGGACCTGCGGCCAGGCGGAAACTCCTGGGAATCTTCAATGAATCCTTCAGATCCGGTTCCTGCCCGCAGGCATGGAGAGAGGCAACCATCCTACCTCTCAGGAAGACTGGCAAACCTGCCAGTGACATCTCTTCCTATCGTCCAATCAGCCTGACCTCGTGCGTGGTGAAGACCCTCGAGAGAATCATCCACAACCGAGTGTACTACGAGGCAGAAACCGGAGGTTGGATCTGCAGAGAGCAGGCGGGCTTCCGCAAACTGAGGAGCTGCGAAGACCAGATCCTCCACATCACGCAGACCATTAGCGACGGCTTCCAACGGAAAAAAACGCTCCGCGGAGTGATGGCCCTGCTGGACTACAGCAAAGCCTATGACCATGTCTGGAAGGAGGATCTCCTCCTGACGGCGCTGGACGCAGGCTTGCCAGCCCAAACTGCCCGGTGGTTAAAGAGCTTCCTCTCCGACCGCTGAGCCAGGGTCCTAATAAACAGGGAGCGGGGAAAGTCCGTTCCACTGCGCCAAGGTCTCCCCCAAGGCTCTGTCCTAGCACCCCTACTCTTCGTGTTATACATCAACAACCTCCGAAGAGTCATCCCAGCAGGTGTCGACATCGCGCTTTATGCCGACGATGTTGCCCTGCTGGCACAGAGTACACGCAAGGAAGACGCTGAGGCGGCGATCCAGAATGCAGTCGGAGCTTGTTTGCGAGTGGAGCTGCAAAAAGAAGATGAAGTTGAACGCCTCGAAGAGTGAGGTCACTTTCTTCTCAACCGACCCAAGGGAGGCTTCTTGGACCCCGTCCGTCACTGTGGGAACAACGAGCCTGCGCTTCAACCCCACCCCCAAATTCCTTGGGGTAAAGCTCGACAGGTGCCTGAGTTTCGGGCCACACGTGAAGGCCGTCACCAAGACAGTGGCTTCCCGAAACCGCATCCTTGCCTCTCTGACCACAAAAGACTGGGGCTGGCAGAAAAACAGCCTACGCTCTGTCCACCTCGCCCTTCAGCGGAGCGTCATGGACTATGCCGCCCCAGCATGGCAACCCTTCCTGTCGCGGTCCCGACTCGACGACCTTGGTCGCGCCCAGAACAGTGCCCTGCGTATCGTGACGGGCCAACTGAGGACTACACCAGTCGAGGCGCTGCAGCTAGAAGCGGGCGTGTGCTCCTACTCCTCGCGAGTAAACCAACTAGCAGCCATCTCCTTTGAAAAAGCCCTCCGCCTTCCTCCTGATCACCCTCGGCACGAACTTGCTACTAAGACAGTCGTGCACCGTCTCCAGCGTTCCAACTGGCGCAAGACCGCGTCGGGAAATATGTCCGCCCCCCCCCCCCCGCCCTGTCCAACCAACGAGAGGTCCTCCCGCCCCCCATCGAGTGCCCATGGGTGAACGACACCGACCTCTGGACGGTCTCTACAACCCTTGGGAGTGCCACAAAACTCGATCCCCCGCCAGTCCTTCGGGAATGTGCCATCTCCGCCATCCGTGCAGTCGCACCAGAGGTACCATCTCTACACCGACGGCTCTGCTTCCGATGGAACAAGAGCCGGCGGGGTGGCAATGATCGTCACCACTGGAAATCCGGCAGACCCAATCACCACGCACTCAAAGCCGATCCGTGGGGCCCCTTTCACGTCCTCTTTCGAGGAAGAGAAGGCGGCCATGACGATGGCCCTGCAATGGCTAACTGACACGAACATAGCTGGTGACGTCGCAGTGTGCTCGGACAGTCTATCACTACTGACTGCCATCGCCAGCCACTCGGCCGACACCGGCGAAATCCGTCGTCTGCTGAACCAGCGCAGGGCTCGGACAGCCCTCCTGTGAATCCCAGGTCACTGCGGGTTGCCTGGGAACGAGATGGCAGACGCCCTAGCGAAGGAAGCCGCCTCCTCCAAGGTCGATGAGCCACGACCAATCTCATTAGCCCCAGCCAAGGCAGCCATCAGACGACTAATTCGCGACAATCCACCAAGACCGGATCATCGCGCAGCGGTCGTCTACCCAAAATATAACTGGCGCCTAGACTGTGCGCGCGTGAAGAACTGGAGCGACGCGGTCCTCATCGCCCGCCCCCGCTCGGGCCACCACCCAAGCCTGAGAGCCTACCGTCACCTTCTCAACCCCACCCTCGACCCAACCTGCCCCCTCTGCCGGGAAGAGACGCAAGACCTCGAACATTGGCTCCAGCGTTGCCCCGGCCTTTCCTCCCTCCGCCTCCAGATCTTCGGTGTCGCCTCACCCCCCCTGGACGTGCTGGTGACTGAGCCGTCCAAGGTGCTCGCGCTAGCCAGGCGTACCCTATGTTAGGGCCACCTGGGCGCAGCCTCTACAACAACAACAACAACGACATGTCACCCGATTGCAGACCTCCTGGTAAAAAATGCTTTAAGCCTATAAAATAACCCCAACACAGGGGAAATTAGGCTAATTAATACTAAGTAACTGGTCAGCTGTCAGGAAGAGTTTCAGATATTACCTACAGCATAGCTTCTCTAATGTCAGGGGAGAGAATGTGAAATTGAGTTCAAGTGGAATGTTCCACCCCTCTATTGCAGAGGAGATATCGTTGCCTGTTATGGCAGCAATCCTAGATCCTATTTGTGGACACCAGCAGTAAGGGATGCTGTCAGGCTCAAGGAGGGAGCCGTTTGGGCCCTTTTGGACCCTGGGACTCAGGAGGCAGCTGGTGGCGTACAGGCTGACCAAGCAGCATGTGAGTATGTCGGGTAGTCGCTAAGGCAAAATCCCGGACATTGGAGGATTTCGGCGAGACGACGGAGAACGACTTCATCTAGGAAATTTGGTCCACCATTATACATCACAGGAGAGGAAAAGGGTGCACCATGAACACTGGATAGGGAGGATGGGGGCGATACAGACCTCAACTCAGGATGTTGTGAGCAAGTGGGCCAAATACTATCTAAACCTCAATTCCACCGACACACAGAGTCCTGGGACTTTGAGGCGGATTGTGTTATCTATGTGGTTTAAGTCAACCGAGGTAGTTAAAAAGCTCTTCAGTGCCAAGTCATGGGGCTGGATGAGATCCACCCAAATTGTTGCGGGGTTGTCTTGGTTGACACGCTTCTGCAACATTGTGTGAACAACTGGGACAGTGCGTCAAGATTGGAAGATTGGGGTGGTGCTCCCTATATTTAAATAATTCCAGTTATAAGGGGAATCAAACTCCTCAGTCATCCCGGGAAGGTCTATTAGGGGATACTGAAGAGGATGGCCCACCGGGGAGTTGAACCTCGGATTCAGGAGCTGTTTGGTTTTTCCTCATTGCCATGGAATAGTGGATCAGCTCTATACCATAAGCAGGGTTTTCAAGGTGTCATGGGAGTCCGTCCAACCAACCTAAATGTGCTTGGTTGACTTGGACAAGACATTTGGCAAAACTGCTGTGTTGTTAGACTTCAGACACAATTTCTTTAGATAAAGGGGAGCAACCTTACATATTCTCCTATTTTTGACCAGAAGTAGTTAGGTTTTACTTGAATTTTCACCACAGATTCTGAGTAAATAATGTGGAGACGATATGAAGTTATATCAAAATATCCACGTTGTGTAAAGACAACATCCTTTGGCGACGCATTGTTAGTCTGTCTTTTTACAAGCCCACATGCCTCTCTGCCAGTCTACGCTACCATTGTCTAAAGAGGCCAAAAGATAGGAGGGATTTAGGATTTCCAAGAAAATCGACTGTTCTTCAGAACGTACGTACACATGTATGATGTATACATATAGACGTAATTTTTACAACGACTTTAAAAGTCGGCATTGCATTACTAAATGGTCAAGAGGTTTGACCTTTGCTTATGTGCATGGCAGCTCAGACACAGATTTGTTGCCATGCAATCACAGAACAAACAGCCTTTCATATTCGCATTCACGACTATCAATAATTTAAAATTTCAATTCAGCGATGATCTTGCCTGCTCTCCTGCCATTGTTGAGCACACGCCACTTGGACGTTGTCATCAGAGTTGTTGATTCTCTTCAGGGCATCAATTGCATTGAATTCAATTCCAAAGCCATCACCGTGTTGGATGCGCAGAATGTTTTCCCCAAATAACATTTCTGGAAGGGAGGGCAAGTTCAATTCCTGTGTTAATCTGGCAAGGCAAACGGGGAAAAAAATTAACATTGACCGCAAGCGGTTCAATACTTAACTTCAAGCTATACTTCCTATAGCAGGACAGTGAGCTTTTTCATACGGAACACAGGTGCTTGCAAATTTAAAAAATGAAGACATCAGAAAAATATATATATTCCTTTTTTTTTTTTATCTCTCTAGTGCATTATAAACATCAAATCAATTCACACATCCATGCACTTTGTTGCGAGTGAATAAGTTACTCCATTTCTCATAGACAGCTTCCCAGGTCTGTTCTGACCTTACGTGTTTTCTGTTGCTTTATTACAGATTCATTACATCATTCATTACATTACATCTTCATTACATCATTCATTACATTACATCTTCATTACATCATTCATTACATTACATCTTCATTACATCGATCCCGTTCGACTGGTGGGTCTCGAACACACTACTGGTAGATTGCCTGAGACTCTATATCAAGTTCCATAAAAATGCCAAAATTCACGCTAAAGTCGCAACCGAAAGATGGGAGATGAAAAATGGTGGAAGTCCAGGCTCCACTTCTTCTTCGGAACGGAGTTGGGTGGCACTCCGCACCAAAGAAGAAGGGGACAGTCGATGCCTGGGATAAACTCCCAACAGATCTGATCATCAAGTCATTCAAGGGATGTGGACTGACCAATGCTTTAGATGATTTAGGATTACTAGATCCACTATTTGAGGTCAGATGGCCCAATTCAGACTGGAAAAGAACTTCTCCAGCAAGCGTGTGGAAATGCTGGCATTCTGAACTTGAGCTTATTTAGCAACTTGAAGGTTGATGAAAATGATGAGGATAGTTACCACAGCGAGGAGTCAATTGATTTTTACCAACTAATTTGTGATTACTTACCGTTTTCTTGCCTTTTGCCAATTAAATAGTCACACCTATACTAAATTTCAAGGTTACGAAAGCTTTTTAATAGCAAATGTGTGCCTCGAGATAAGAAAAACATCTAAGTATATATCACACAAATACAATCATTCAGTTTGGTTCTTTTATGACTGTTATGATTTAACAGAACAAATGATCAAATCTGCTGGGTCAAAAATATATATACAGCAAAAAGAATTAGCAATTTGGGTGACTTAGAAAGTTGTGTCAGTGAACTGAGCTTCATAGCACTGCCTGTTAACTTCTTGTGAGTGATGAATGACTACAGCTGGTGACTTCTCTGAAGCCATTTAAATAGGGCTCATTGGAAGCAAACGCCCACAAATGCTGGGAAAGTCAAAAGGAGCTCAGCATGGATCTGATAAAAGCAAATCATTGACTTGAACAATTAGGGAAAGTCACTTGTAGCCATTTCGAAGCAGCTGCAGGTTTCAAGAGCAACAGTTCAAACAATTGTTTTTAAGTATACAGTGCATGACACTGTTTTGTCGGTGCCACGATCAGGAAGAAAACGCAAGCTATCACCTGCAGCTGAGAGAAAATTGGTCAGGAGGGTAAAGACCGAGAATCACGAAAAAGCAGATCTTCCAAAAATTAGAAGCTGCTGGAACACAGGTGTCAGTGTCCACAGTGAAGCGTGGTTTGTATCTCCATGGACAGAGGCTGCCGTGCAGGAAGGAAGCTCTTGCTCCAGAAGCGGCACTTTAAGGCTCGACTGAAGTTTGCTGCTGATCACATGAACAAAGATATGGCCTCTTGAGGAAAGTTCTGTGGTCAGACGAAACAAAAATCGAGCTGTTTGGCCACAATGCCCTTCAATATGTTTGGGGGAGAGAAGGTGAGGCCTTTAACCCCAAGCACACCATAAATACCGTCAAGCACGGTGGTGGTACTATGCTGTGGGGCTGTTTTGCTACCAATGGAACTGGTGCTTTACAGATAATAAATTGGATAATGAAGGAGGATTACCTTCAAAATCTTCAAGATAACCTAAAGTCATCAGCCCGAAAATTGGGTCTTGGGTCAGTTGGGTGTTCCAACAGGACAATGACCCCAAACACACTTCAAAAGTGGTAATGGGATGGCTGAATCAGGCTAGAATTAAGGCTTTCAAATGGCCTTCCCAAAGTCCTGACTTGAACCCCATTGGGAACTTGTGAACAATGCTGAAGAAACAAGTCCATGACAGAAAACCATCAAATTTAGCTGAACTGCACCAATTCTGTCAAGAGGAGTGGTCAAAGATTCAACCAGAAGCTAGGCAGAAGCTTGTGGATGGCTACCAAAGGAGTGAGAATGGCCAAGGGACATGTTACCAAATACTAGCGCTGCTGTATGTATATTTTTGACCTAGCATATTTGATCACTTTTTTCTGTTCACCCATGAAGTCAAAAAAGAACCAGACTTCATGAAATGTTTTTTTTTTGACAAACAAATATCTGTTCCGATCACTAAAGAAAAATCTGAGTTGTAGAAATAACTGGAAACTCAAGAGAGCCATGACTTTATGTTCCTCACAAGTGTATATACACTTTTGACCACAACTGTATATATTTGCTATTCATTTCGTGTCTTAAATAAATAATTCTATAATAATTTTCACTTAAATTTTGTATGTTTCTCACATTTTTCCTATAAAATTTGGACATTGACACATTTTTAAAGGGTTTAGTCGGTAGTTGTGCGATGACTGGAGCGAATTTGAGAATACAGAGGTACCTCGAGATACGAGCTTAATTGGTTCCGGGACTGAGCTCGTATGTCAATTTACTCCTAACTCAAACAAATATATCCTATATAAATGAACTAAAAACTAATTAATTTGTTTCAACTCTCTGAAAAAACACCCAAAACAGGATATTGGATTGGAAAAACATTTTTATTTGTTCTAGTCAAGTCAAAGGGTTTAGCTTTAGCCCGAGAGGAGTCCGGCCACAGCGGTGTAATCGGCAAATTTGGTACAGTCGTATGTGTACAGGGAGTACAGAAGAGTACTCAGGACACAGCCTTGACGGGAGCCAGTACTCAGTGTAATGGAGGAAGAGAGATGGAGACCAAGTCTAACAGTTTGTGGACGGTTGGTTAAGAAGTTCTCAATCCAGCAGCAGATGGAAGAGGATAGTCCAAGGTGGGAGAGTTTTTCAGCCAGAATGTCCAGTATTAGTGTTGAAAGCTGACCTATTGTCAATGAAAATCATCCTGACGTAGTTCCCATGGTGCTCCACATGGCTCAGTGCTGTGTGTAGAGCTATGGCGATGACGTCCTCAGTGGACCTATTTGCTCTATAGGCAAACTGGTGAAGGTCAACTAAGGGAGGGATTGTATCTCTGATGTGGCGGGCGACCAACTTTTTAAAGCACTTCTTGATCAAAGGCGCAAGTGCAACAGGCCTATAATCATTCAGGCTGTCAATAGTTGGCTTTTTAGGGACAGGGATAATGGTGGCAGATTTCAGGCAGGATGGGATGATGGATTTTTGTAGGGAACAATTGAAAATTTTTGATAAAACACCAGTCAGCTGGTCAGCACAGGCTTTGAGCACCTTCCAGGTAGTTTGTCAGGCCCAGCAGCCTTCCAGGTGTCCACAGGCCGCAGTACCCGTCTAGCTTCATGTCCCTGAAGCTTCAGTGTACCACTGCAGCGTGGTGGTGGATGTGTTTCAGTGATAATTTTACAATTGGCACACTGCGAGTCCCAGGGATTCGCTTGTCTGAAAACTGTGCGTCCCAGGAAACTTGTCACGAGTCCCAACATACTACGGATGCAAATAAAACATAAACAACGATATATAAACATTCAGATTTAATTTATTTATTATATGGTTTAGGGTTAGGGTTTATTTATCATTGTACTAGTCTTTCAGCTCGTAGATCCTCCTCTCTTTGCAGCCTTTCCACTTTTCCAGGGCCTTTTGATGGTTCACACTTTTAGCCAGTTGCACTACCATCAGTTTGTGCTGAGTTTCCACTTGCAGCCTGTTTCTTTTCTTTGTGAGGATTCTGTTCTGCACAGAAAAACCTCTCTCACAGCCATTCGTGCATTTAGCTGCCGCAATCAATCCATTTACCTGCTTGTTATCCGTACAAACAGCACAGTACATGAAATTATTTTCCTCGTCATATCGTAACCACGCGAACAGCTGCAACCAAGTCTTTTGAAATGTGCGTATTTTTCCTTGCTTACCCCGTTTTGCTTCATGATCATCGACCGAATCTTCTGCAGTTCTTTTCTTACTAGTCGTATTTTTAACTGCGAAATAACTATCCAGACTGTTTTGCTTTTTCTGAAATTTTTTTTATCTTTCTTACACTATTACGAAACTCTTGCTATCGCATCCTCTCCTTCGTCTGCTAGCGTCTGCTAGTCTCGTTCACGCGAGAATTATTTCGCAAAGATTATGTGGAATAAATTGGTTTGCTATCGGATATATGTGTTTTGGTTGTTTTTTTTGATAAAAATTTCTTTGCGTCCGAAAAAAGCACATTACTTGAAATTGTGCGTCTGGAAGAAAAGCTGTGCGTATCAGACGCAGGACGCAGAGGTAACGAGAACACTGGTGTTTAGACTGGGTCTGATTTGTCGGTCTCAAAGCGGGCAACGATTCAGTTCCTCTGCTAGTGAGGCATCTACGTTAACAGACACATTATTGTGATTTTAGTTGGTATTTGTCGTATTCCCTGCTACATCTTTTTTGGGTTATTTACAGTGAAGTACTCAATTTTCCTTGTATATGCTTTCTTGGCCTTAATAATTTCTTCAGGTCTGTTCTGGCAGCACTGTCTTGTACCTTGTCCCCTGACCTAGTGGTGTTACGGCATTTTATGAGTGCCCGTCGCTCACTGGTCATCCAGAGTTTTTGCTTAGAAAAAAAACGACATCCGTTTATTAACAGTGAAGTTGTCCGTGCAGTTTTTGATGTAGAAAAGTAGTGTCCATGTGGTCCTGGAGGTTGTGGTGTTCAAAAAGTTCCCTAATGGTGCGGGAAAAACAGTCCTGCACCTGAGAAAGGGCGTCCTCAGGCCATGTTATTATCTTTATTTGTGGCCGTGTTAGCCACCGGAGTGAATGAGGGGGTGAGGGAGAGGCAGTGTTGGTCGGATCCAGCAATGTGAGGGAGGGGTGTGGCTTTATAAGAATGTTTGATGTTAGAATAAACATTGTCTAGAGCAGGGGTCTCAAACTCGTGCCCCCGCGGGGGCAACTGTGGCCACCGGGACGATAATTTCCGGCCCGCGTCTTAATATGAAAGACTAATGTCCGTGCGGCCCGCAAGATTGATATAAATGACACTTGTGTTCAGAGCTGGATGAACCAATCACAGTGAGGTATATGGCTCCAGAGGGTGGGACATTGGCTGGGCTCTCCAGTGCCTCGCTCACTCACTCAATCATTCCTCCAACCAGCTGGGCGGAGGGGAAGCCGTGAAGCCGATCACTCCGCTCGGCTCAGAGAGCTGCCGTAATCCAATACGATCGGAGAGCGAAAGTGCACATGTGCCACAGACCCGCGCGACTGAAAAATAAAAGTTCAATCCGAGACTCATTCCAAGTGTAAACACATATTACAGCCCCAGAGATGTACGTATTTAGCTATGAGTTATGATCGCTATCCAAGGAACCTTCGTGATTACTCGCATATTGTCGTAAAGCGTGATGCTTTTCGCTTCTTTATGGAATTGTTTTGTCGAATGAAGGCTTGTTTGTCTAAATTCCAATGGAGTTTGTTTTGAGTCCCCCTTAATTGTTATTATTGAATACCTGATATGCTATGATTGTTGCAGGTGTCGTTTTTGCTTACGCAGTTGGATTAATCAATAACCTCATAATTGTTTTGATTAATGGCCATAAAGGTGCAGGAGAACTTAGCACAGTAGAATTATTTGTGGCAGAGACGATGTTAGAATGTATTCTCATTTGCAAATTTATCAGAGATGTCAATTTAATTAAATGTCAACAAGTGAATCAGATGTCTGCCTGCATTGTTTTATAATTATATTAAAGTATAATTATTGATTAACCTAACACCCGCCTGGCATGCCCGCGTTTGCTTTCTTTCCCTTTGCCGCCTCTGTCGTACTATGAGTGGGCTGACTATCCACGGAGTTTCCAGTGGTCTTGAGATGTCCTCGGGGACATTGTAGGTTCATTGGTAATCTGTTGTGATGGATAAAATGTTTGCCTAGCAGATGTTAGTCAATAACGATAAGATTGAGAAAACAAAACACGAAACTGGAGAGCCTCGGCGTCAGCGCGGCACTCGACCCGGAATCGACCGACCGCCGCGGCGTCAGCGCGGCACTCGACCGACCGCCGCGGCGTCAGCGCGGCACTCGACCGACCGCCGCGGCGTCAGCGCGGCACTCGACCGACCGCCGCGGCGTCAGCGCGGCACTCGACCGACCGCCACGCCGTCAGTGCGGCACTCGACCGACCGCCGCGGCGTCAGCGCGGCACTCGACCCGGAATCGACCGACCGCCGCGCCGTCAGCGCGGCACTCGACCGACCGCCGCGCCGACAGCGCGGCACTCGACCCAGAATCGACCGACCGCCGCGCCGTCAGCGCGGCACTCGACCCGGAATCGACCGACCGCCGCGCCGTCAGCGCGGCACTCGACCCGGAATCGACCGCCGCGCCGTCAGCGCGGCACTCGACCCGGAATCGACCGCCGCGCCGTCAGCGCGGCACTCGACCCGGAATCGACCGCCGCGCCGTCAGCGCGGCACTCGACCCGGAATCGACCGCCGCGCCGTCAGCGCGGCACTCGACCCGGAATCGACCGCCGCGCCGTCAGCGCGGCACTCGACCCGGAATCGACCGACCGCCGCGGCGTCAGCGCGGCACTCGACCCGGAATCGACCGACCGCCGCGGCGTCAGCGCGGCACTCGACCCGGAATCGACCGACTGCCGCGGCGTCAGCGCGGCACTCGACCCGGAATCGACCGACCGCCGCGGCGTCAGCGCGGCACTCGACCCGGAATCGACCGACCGCCGCGGCGTCAGCGCGGCACTCGACCCGGAATCGATCGACCGCCGCGGCGTCAGCGCGGCACTCGACCCGGAATCGATCGACCGCCGCGGCGTCAGCGCGGCACTCAACCCGGAATCGACCGACCGCCGCGGCGTCAGCGCGGCACTCAACCCGGAATCGACCGACCGCCGCGGCGTCAGCGCGGCACTCGACCGACCGCCGCGGCGTCAGCGCGGCACTCGACCGACCGCCGCGGCGTCAGCGCGGCACTCGACCGACCGCCGCGGCGTCAGCGCGGCACTCGACCGACCGCCGCGTCGTCAGCGCGGCACTCGACCGACCGCCGCGGCGTCAGCGCGGCACTCGACCGACCGCCGCGGCGTCAGCGCGGCACTCGACCGACCGCCGCGGCGTCAGCGCGGCACTCGACCGACCGCCTCGGCGTCAGCGCGGCACTCGACCGACCGCCGCGGCGTCAGCGCGGCACTCGACCGACCGCCGCGGCGTCAGCGCGGCACTCGACCGACCGCCGCGGCGTCTACACAGACACACACTTACCTATCTACACACACACTTACCTACATATACACCTACCTACCTACACACACACCTACCTACCTACACACACACCTAACCTCTCTACACACACCTACCTACACACACCTACCTACACACACACACCTACCTACACACACACCTACCTACACATACACCTACCTAAACACACCCACCTACCTACACACAGCCACCTACCTACACACAGCCACCTACCTACACACACACCTACCTACCTACACACACACCTACCTACCTACCTACCTACCTACACACACCCACCTACCTACACACACCTACCTACCTACACACACACCTACCTACCTACCTACCTACCTACCTACCTACCTACACACAGACCTACCTACACACACCTACCTACCTAAACACACACAACTACCTACCTACACACACCTACCTACCTACACACAGACCTACCTACACACACCTACCTACCTACAAACACACACCTACCTACCTACACACACACCTACCTACACACACCTACCTACCTACACACACACTTACCTACATATACACTTACCTACCTACACACACACCTAACCTCTCTACACACACCTACCTACACACACACACCTACCTACCTACACACACACTTACCTACATATACACTTACCTACCTACACACACACCTAACCTCTCTACACACACCTACCTACACACACACCTACCTACACACACACCTACCTACACACACACACCTACCTACACACACACACCTACCTACACACACACACCTACCTACACACACACCTACCTACACACACACCTACCTACACACACACCTACCTACACACACACTTACCTACACACACCTACCTACCTACACACACACCTACCTACCAACCTACACACACACACACAACCACCTACCTACACACACCTACCTACCTACACACACACTTACTTACACACACCTACCTACAAACACAACCAAATACCTACACACACCTAACTACCTACCTACACACACACCTACCTACACACACCTACCTACCTACACACACACTTACTTACACACACACACACCTACCTACACACACACCTACCTACACACACACACACACACACCTACTTACATACACACACACACACCTACCTACCTACCTACACACACACCTATCTACCTACCTACCTACCTACACACACACACACCTACTTACATACACACACACACACCTACCTACCTACCTACACACACACCTATCTACCTACCTACCTACCTACACACACACACACCTATCTACCTACCTACCTACCTAGACACACACACCTACCTACCTACCTACAAACACACCTACCTACCTACTTACCTACCTACACACACACCTACCTGCCTACCTACACACACACACCTACTTACACACACACACACACCTACCGACCTCCCTACCTACCTACCTACCTACCTACCTACCTACACACAGACACACACACCTACCTACCTACACATACACCTACCTACCTACCTACACACACACACACACCTACCTACCTACTCACACACACACACACACCTACACACACACACACCTACCTACCTACCTACCTACCTACACACACCTACCTACCTACCTATCTACACACACAGACACACACACGCCTACCTACACACACCTACCTACCTACACACACACACACACCTACCTACCTACCTACCTACCTACACACACACCTACCTACCTACCTACCTACCTACCTACACACACCTACCTACCTTCCTACCTACCTACCTACCTACACACACACCTACCTACACAAACCTACCTACCTACCTACACACACACCTACCTACCTACACACACCTACCTACCTACACACACATACACACCTACCTACCTACACACATACATTCACACTTACCTATCTACACAGACACACACCTACCTATCTACACACACACTTACCTACATATACACCTACCTACCTACCTACACACACACCTACCTACCTACACACACACCTAACCTCTCTACACACACCTAACCTCTCTACACACACCTACCTACACACACACCTACCTACACACACACCTACCTACACACACACCTACCTACACACACACCTACCTACACACACACCTACCTACACACACCTACCTACACACACCTACCTACACACACCTACCTACACACACACCTACCTACACACACACCTACCTACACACACACCTACCTACACACACACACCTACCTACACACACCTACCTACCTACCTACACACACCCACCTACCTACACACACACCTACCTACCTACACACACACCTACCTACCTACCTACCTACCTACCTACCTACACACACCCACCTACCTACACACACACCTACCTACCTACACACACACCTACCTACCTACCTACCTACCTACACACAGACCTACCTACACACACCTACCTACCTACAAACACACACCTACCTACCTAAACACACACAACTACCTACCTACACACACCTACCTACCTACAAACACACACCTACCTACCTACACACACACCTACCTACACACACCTACCTACCTACACACACACCTACCTACCTACACACACACATACACACCTACCTACCTACACACACACCTACCTACCTACCTACACACACACCTACCTACCCACACACACACCTAACCTCTCTACACACACCTACCTACACACACACCTACCTACCTACCTACCTACCTACACACACCTACCTACCTACACACACCTATCTACCTACCTACCTACCTACCTACACACACCTATCTACCTACCTACCTACACACACCTACCTACCTACACACACACCTACCTACCAGCCTACACACACACACAACCACCTACCTACACACGCCTACCTACCTACACACACTTACTTACACACACCTACCTACACACACAACCACATACCTACACACACCTAACTACCTACCTACACACACACCTACCTACACACACACCTACCTACACACACCTACCTACCTACACACACACACACCTACCTACCTACTCACACACACACACCTACACACACACACACCTACCTACCTACCTACCTACACACACCTACCTACCTACACACACACACACACCTACCTACCTACCTACCTACCTACCTACCTACACACACACACACACCTACCTACCTACCTACCTACCTACCTACACACACACCTACCTACACACACCTACCTACCTACCTACCTACCTACCTACCTACACACACCTACCTACCTTCCTACCTACCTACACACACCTACCTACACACACACCTACCTACACACACACCTACCTACACACACCTACCTACACACACCTACCTACACACACCTACCTACACACACACCTACCTACACACACACACCTACCTACACACACACCTACCTACACACACACACCTACCTACACACACCTACCTACCTACCTACACACACCCACCTACCTACACACACACCTACCTACCTACACACACACCTACCTACCTACCTACCTACCTACCTACACACACCCACCTACCTACACACACACCTACCTACCTACACACACACCTACCTACCTACCTACCTACCTACACACAGACCTACCTACACACACCTACCTACCTACAAACACACACCTACCTACCTACAAACACACACCTACCTACCTAAACACACACAACTACCTACCTACACACACCTACCTACCTACAAACACACACCTACCTACCTACACACACACCTACCTACACACACCTACCTACCTACACACACACATACACACCTACCTACCTACACACACACCTACCTACCTACACACACACACACCTACCTACCTACACACACACTTACCTACATATACACCTACCTACCTACACACACACCTACCTACCCACACACACACCTAACCTCTCTACACACACCTACCTACACACACACCTACCTACCTACCTACCTACCTACACACACCTACCTACCTACACACACCTATCTATCTACCTACCTACCTACCTACCTACCTACCTACCTACCAGCCTACACACACACACAACCACCTACCTACACACACCTACCTACCTACACACACTTACTTACACACACCTACCTACACACACAACCACATACCTACACACACCTAACTACCTACCTACACACACACCTACCTACACACACACCTACCTACACACACCTACCTACCTACACACACACACACACCTACCTACTCACACACACACACCTACACACACACACCTACCTACCTACCTCCCTACACACACCTACCTACCTACCTATCTACACACACAGACACACACACGCCTACCTACACACACCTACCTACCTACACACACACACACACCTACCTACCTACCTACCTACCTACACACACCTACCTACACACACCTACCTACCTACCTACCTACCTACACACACCTACCTACCTTCCTACCTACCTACACACACACCTACCTACACACACACACACACACACACACCTACCTACCTACACACACACCTACCTACCTACACACACACCTACCTACCTACAAACACACACCTACCTACCTACCTACCTACCCACCTACCTACCTACACACACACACCTACCTACACACATACAAACCTACCTACCTACCTACACGCACACACCTACCTACACACACACCTACCTACCTACACACAACTACCTACCTACACACACCTACCTACATACACACACACCTACCTACCTACCTACCTACATACCTACCTACCTACCTACCTACCTACATAACTACCTACACACACACCTACCTACCTACCTACCTACATACCTACCTACCTACCTACCTACCTACATAACTACCTACACACACACCTACCTACCTACCTACCTACACACACACTTACCTACCGACCTACCTACCTACCTACCTACACACACATTTACATACCTACCTACCTACACACACCTACCTACCTACCTACCTACACACACCTAACCTACCTACACACTAACCTACCTACCTACACACACACCAACCTACACACACACACACACACACAGACAAACACACCTACCTACCTACACACACACACAATCCTACCTACCTACACACACCTACCTACCTACACACACCTACCTACCTACATCCACACACCTACCTACTTACACACACACACACCTACCTACCTACACACACACACCTACCTACCTACACACACGCACCTACCTACCTACACACACGCACCTACCTACCTACACACACACACCTACCTACCTACACACATCTACCTACCTACACACACCTACCTACCTACACACACCTACCTACCTACACACACCTACCTACATACACAAACACCTACCTACACACACGGCGTCAGCGCGGCCCTCGACCCGGAATCGACCGACCGCAGCGGCGTCAGCGCAGCACTCGACCCGGAATCGACCGACCACCGCGGCGTCAGCGCGACACTCGACCCGGAATCGCCCGACCGTCACGGCGTCAGCGCGGCACTCGACACGGAATCGCCCGACCGCCGCGGCGTCAGCGGGGCACTCGACACGGAATCGCCCGACCGCCGCGGCGTCAGCGTGACACTCGACCAGGAATCGCCCGCCGTGGCGTCAGCGTGACACTCGACCAGGAATCGCCCGCCGTGGCGTCAGCGCGGCACTCGACACAGAATCGCCCGACCGCCACAGCGTCAGCGCGCCACTCGACACGGAATCGACTGACCGCCGCGGCGTCAGCGCGCCACTCGACCCGGAATCGATCGCCGCCACGTCACGCCGACTGTCGGCCGTGATAAACTGATTTTCTCGAATCTGTCTTGGGTCTCCGAGCACAAAATACATGCCTTCTCCACCATTCTTTTAAAAACTCACGCTTGGACAGTGTTTTGCTGGCCTCTGCTATTTTGAAAGAAAGCATCAAATTGGCCTTGTTACTTGAATGCTAAATGGCAGTCTGACGATGAAATACAATTGGTGAGCCTTTAAATTACCTGTCAACTTCTGAGAAGCAGCTTCCCGGTCTTTTATTGACAACGTGCTGCATAGTTAGCATGCTTTGCAGCAATGTGGCGACTAATATTATACAGTGATACCTTGAGATGCGATCTTAGACCCCAAGATGGCGGCGCGCACGGGTGCAGCGGCACTTGTCTCTCCCAATTGGTTTGGTTTTCTCAGTCTTCTTCTTATTATTATTGTTATTTACGAACATCTGCAAGGCAAACTTTTTCTAGTCGCCAGGATATGATTACTCCCGGTAGGAATTGCGATATATCCATAATAACAGATTATCAACGTACCTACAATATCCCCGTGGACATCGAGACCACCGGGATCTCCGTGGATAGTTTGCCCTCGCGTGATCTAAAATGACGATTTTAGCCATAACTATTGCCAAAACAGAAGAATTAATTGAACGGGACTTCAGGGGTGACAATCCAAACGCCACCTCTAAACGTCCCCTATCTGGTCCGTTTCTGTATCTCCATCCTCTACAACTTGAATCATGAACAACTCTTCAGCAAGCTCTCCAAAAGCTCGTCACTGGCCCGATTATTTGATTCAGGTGTGTTGGCGGAGGGAGATCTGGAAAACAGCCCGGATTGCGGCCCTGGAGGGCCGGAGTTGGCCACCCCTCTAATAATTAGAGGGTGACGCTCTATGTTTCATTCAGTCCTTTATAGTGGCTTTCTATTAGAGGTTGTACAGTAATTGTTAATTATCAGCTTTGTGTATGATGTCATCCATCGCTATGCATACACACTTTTAAAATGGGCACTTTTACTAACTGATCAGCCAATAAGTGGTCAGGCTGTTATTGGGGCTGATACTTGAACATTTGACATATCGGTATGGGTTTTTATTTTACTTATTCATTTATCTTTAATCTGACCATCCGATATTTGGAAATCCATTTAAAAATCTGATTTTTTCGACACATCTCGAGCCCCCCCCCCGTCCCGAGGCCCACCCGGTCCCCGTCCCGAGGCCTCTAGCTCTCTCCTATGTAAACAATAGAGTTCTCTGAAAAAGTTTGCGAACTCACACGATCAGAAAAAGTTTAAACTCGCCTTTCAACATCTTTGGAATTCATGATATGGTTTTTGGCCGTTGTCACTTTCCATGGACCAAAAAAAAAATCCTCTTTCGTGATCTTAAGACCATGTGAAATCATCATGGATTGTAGGTGACAGTACCCTGCAAGAAATTGGGAAGCATAAAGTTAGATGAGTATTGAAATAATATTTTCCAGGTATATGATCGAGTTAATTAATTTTAAAGGAACACCTAATAGAGTATAGTGCGGGGGGGGGGGGGTGCTATTCCACAAAGGGCCGCACGGCAACACACTAGTTTAATTACATAAACAAATTTAAATGTACTTGGATTACGATGCAGACAAACTCAAAAATAAGTTTAATGTAACCTTTAATTGTATTAAGGTTTGATACCTTTTTTCTCCCGGGTTGGCTCTATTTGCCCCGCCTCCGCCCTGAATTTCACTATTGTTAAGCTGTTCATTTTTGTATTCCCTTCAAAATATTCAGGAAAGGATGCACACAAATGTTCTCACAATAGGATAACACACGATCACTTGCCAACGAGAAGTAATATATACTCCCTGTATTAGCGATCGCTCCATCATTTGCGCTGAGTGACAGGGGGGGGAGGGACACTGAAAAAACAACGCTCCACCCAGTGCTCGTAGATATCGGTTATACACGAAAGAGATGCAGCAGAAAAGAGTGCACTAAAATCATAAACAGCCACTAATGTCTTGGCCACCTGGCTTTCTCGTGTCTCGAAATTTGCCTCGTATCTCGAGATAATTATTGGCTCAAAATTTTACTCGTATCTCAAATTGCTTGTATTTCGGGGTGCTTGTATGTCGTGGTACCACTGCACTATGCTTGTAAGACTACAGTATTGCCTCGAATATTGTGGTTAATTTAGACCAGACATGGCTGCGATAAACGAAAAACCGCAAAGTAGGATCACCCCCCATTATTACTGACAAAATGCATGTTTTTGCGCCTATATGGAAATACATGAACACAAGTACAATTATCAAAAAGTGTACATGTATTAAATATAACAGTTTTAAGCATATCAAAACACTGTAATGCATTAAAATCAAAATAAAATGTATACAGTGTTCCCTCGCTACTTCGCGCTTCAGCTACCGTGGACTCAGAGCTTCGCGGATTTTTTTCAGGAAAAAAAAACTAAAAATTTAAAGATATTAAGTTAAAATTATAAATTACATTATTTTACAAGAGGTGGAAACGAAATATTCAATAAGAATTAGTAATTCCATCAAAAAAAAGGCCAGAGAAATGGTGAAACACATGGTGAGAGTTCAGGAATCGCATTGATGACATCATGGCTGTTTACAGGTGCATCTTCACCGCCCAAAAAAACAATGTTCACAACTCCCAATAACGATGTTTCTTCCGTGCAAAAAAACTGCAGAAGATCCTCCATCTGGACTACTATGATGTTTTTGCTTGGTAGTGGTTTTGTGCACGTGTTATACGTATCTTTAAACATTTTTGAAGTGGCACGCCTACTTCACGGAAATGCAGCTTTTGCGGGGGGGGGGGGGGGTTTGGGGGGGGGTTCCCGGTCCCCATTAACCGCGATAACCGAGGGAACACTGTATATAAAAAAAGATAAATATCTAACCATATTTACGCGCATATAAGCCACAACCTTACATTTTTGAAGTTTACAATTTCTCGCGAATAAGTAGCCCCCCAAATTTTTACCTCCATATTCATGGTTTTAATATGGAGTATAAATCTCTTACTTTAAGGGAGTAGAAAAGGTGCGGCAGCCATATTGCTTCTAATGTCAGAATATCTTTATTTCAATGGTTCATATTTCTCCAATAATTGTCACTTGCGAAAAATAAATAAAACGCAAAAAAAATCCAAGTGGAATTTTGTTATCTTTCAAAATCAAGACTACTTGTGTCTGGCCAGTCAGAGCATGTTTAACTGGGTTTAGAAGGCAGCCCTCTAGGTAAGTTTTTTCACGTATTATGCAATATACGCATGTTTTTTTTCCCTTGAATTTCATTCTTAGATGTCAAAATTAATTTTGTTTAGCGTTTTATCAATTATCTTTTCTCTATTTTAAAAAAAATACCGTATTGGGTGCATTCACTTGCGTCATAAGGACATGGCGCCAATGCGTCGTGACGTCACAGCACCATTTTGTTGTGACGTCTTCGCACCATCGCGGCGTCAACTTGCAGTTTCGTGCACGCCATGTTTTTATGCGCATATAAGCCATACCTTCGATTCAATCATCCTTTTTTGCGAGTAAATATGTGAACACTGTACTCAGTGAAAATAGTTCTTCTATGCTTGATATAACTAAAATAAAAAACTGATTAATGGGAGTTTTAGTGCAAGTCCTTGAGGGGAGCCCCTAAGAAGGAGGTACAACTTTGCGGTCAGGATGAAACAGCTTGCTTAGGCTTTTGTGATCCAGTCTGCCCATCCAGTATATAAGCAGCAAGGCATTGTTCTTAATTGTATGAAGTTCATTTTGTTTTCTTGTGGCCGTCTGATCTACATTATCCGTAATAAACGTTGGATTACTGCAGGCATCCAAGCAATTTTCTGATGGCGAGTTTGCAAAAACATCCATGCTGAAGAATAGAGTTGTGTTCAATGAAAAGTGACCTGCCCATGCCAATATTAGGAACAGTGTTGCAAATCGGGTGACAGAAAGCTCAAGTGTCTTGAACAGCCAACAGAAAGTGATTTATCGGTTTTTCAATTGCCCTACATGAGAGCACAGATGTCACAGATATTGCTCAACTGGCCACAATGAGAGCAGAGGTTTCATGTTTGTATTCGATGAACTTTGGAACAATTTGCTCTTTTCGCCCACCATTTACAGTGATGTCGTCTCCTGAATGAAATAAACAAGAGAGTCTTATCGAATACCGTCGCAGGTCACTTTACTATTTAGCTCGCACGAAAATGGCCTAGATCTAATTTCAAACCATCAAATCCGTCTAGTTGAATAGCAATTGCTACCTCGCTGTTGAGCACAAAAAAGAGCATAATTGAAAACATGTAATGGTGCGAATTTTTGTGACGTAATAGTTAGATACTTTGGGCTAAGTGTGGCGCTTTATCTGCCGATTTGTTACCTAAAGTTAAACAAAGGCGCATGCACCGCGATCCTTGAGTGCTAGAATTACCAAAGGAAAAGAAATATTGATACATACTTTAAAATGCTTCGATGAGATAAACTGTGTCTTCTCTTTCTCCAAAGTGGCTGTTATACGATATATTATTTGGCACATTTGAAGAAACACTTTTCAGTACTTTATTTATGGGCATGCACGATGTGTTCTGCGCAGACGCAACGAGTCGGCCATTTTAGACAGGAAACGACGGCAAGAGCAGTTGGAATAAATAGTTTGATTACGCCATTTCCACTAAATAAATGTAAGCTTTATGGACAATGCTACTTGAGGCACACGTCACAAATATATTGGCAGAAAATTGAGGTGCACTACGATTTAACTGCGATGAGCTGCCTTTTCATATATTTTGCCTAGACCGCTGGTGTCAAACATACGGCCCGCGGGCCGGATCCGGCCCGTCTGGTGGTTTGGTGCGGCCCGGGGAAGAAAGCTGAATTGTATAAAAATATATGAATTTTCTTTAAAATTTCTAGTTCTTGTATTATCCGCTAGGGAGCGCAGTGTTTTAGTACATACAGACAGCATGAATTGACATTTATTTATGTTCTTATGTTCAGAATGTGTCATTTTCTGAAATTACACCAATTAACTAATCATACTAATTAACAGGAAACATACAATAGGCAAACCAGGCTGCTTTCTCCTCAGGAAAACAGCTTTCCCGTTCCCTGCAACAGTTACATTCACATCAATTAATATCCAGAAACAAATGTGCACCTTTTTAATTCTGAATAGAGTTGAACCCACTAAAATGTAACCACCCCTTGTTTTTCAGGGTTAATATTTTTAGCATAACTGTGTCCTTTAGAGCAATTAAAACCCAATATTTATAAAATTCATACTAATCAAGTCCCAATTCATTCAATAATGTGTATCGCGTTGCATATTAAACTCAGTTATTTGAAATTCAAAATACCCCAATCTAGTAGGCTTTTTTTTATCAAGTGTAACATTCCATTGTCTTTGAGTTTGTCTATCATCTCCTATAAAACTTTCTTAATCAATATTTTTCAATAGTCAGGCATGAATTTAAAATCTAGGTAAATTTCTATCCATTGTAGTTGCTCTTTTCTTTCTGATTGTTTACTTTAACTCTCTGTAAGAAGGTTTAGTCTCAATTGCAATGCTTTCACATTTTTTCCTTATATAGAGACAATAAAACCAATCTAAAAAATCCTTATGGTTTTTGGCATTGCTCCCTGAGCATTAATCCTTGGCATTGCTCCCTGAGCAATAATCTTTCCAATCAATATTGAAGCGGTCGCCATTTCGTCTGATCACGTCAAAGAGTTTATTGTACCTGTATCCTCAAACGTTTCAACTGAGAGAAACTTCTTACACTGCACAAGGTGGATCCTCATCTCCCTTTTGGCTTTTTTACTGTCTGTTGGTTGGTCAGCAATACTTGGTGCAGACGTTCTCAATGGGTTGCTAGTGCGTCTTCTCTATACTTTGGGTCAAGCACCCAGGCTCCTGGGACCACCGTTGCTCCAGTTTGTTTCCTATTGAGAAGCCCAAGCTTCTGGTAACCCAAATTCAATGCGTTTCTTTAAAGTTGTTTTCCTTTATGCAGGTAGCCAGATTTAGCCTCATCATTCAGTTCCAATTGTGTAGTGAATATTGGCGTTTATTATGACTATGATTATCATGATTGTGATGATTGTGATGATTGTGATGATTATGATAATTATATTAATTGTGATTATGATAATTCTGAGAATTATGACAATTATGATAATTATGACAATTATGATAATTATGATTATTGTTATTATTTTTATTATTATTATCATTGTTATTATTGTTATTATTAGACTAGTTGCTGTATCTTTTGTTGTTGGGAAGACCAAAGACGAAATTATAAAATTTCCATACAAAGTACTGTTCTTCTCCCGTAAAATCCAAGTAATGAAACAAGTTCTGCATCCACAAAAATAGTAGATTTACCACTGTTAAATAATAATAAATGGAATTTTACTCTAAAGCCACAACATTGTATTACTGTACTGCGCATAGGTGATGAAACAACCCAAATGAGACTGCGGTCAAGTGGCCAGCTGTTTCCTTTTTCGAAGTCAATTGATCCGCGCTTCAATTTCGTTTTGGTCGCCCTCTATTTTAAGGTTCTATGGCAAACAGGTGGAAAATGACGGGTGCGCGCATGAACTGAGAAAAATAAGACCAGACGTCACCGCCGATTCCCGCTGCCCAAAGCGCTTGACTGAGATTCGGCGTTGACGTCATCCACCTCTTTTTTTCTCCTTTCATTCGCGCGTCCTCCCTCTTTACCGTAAAACTCGAAAGAAGAGGCCAAGGAAAATGAAGCGCGGCTGGCTGGACTACGGAAAGAGAAACAGCGACTCACTTGACCGCAGTCAAATGCGCGGCTGGTAGCTTGACTTCGTTATTTCATTTGTAATAGTTAATTGAGTACTTCTGATGGAAAATGGCAGACACTTGACTAATTTAGTCTTCATTTCGTCACAGAGCTCACCAAGTATCTATCCAGACTTAGGTGATATCTACGGATGACTATGAACTTTTTTACTCCCTACGGTGGAATCGATCGATAAACTCCTCTTTCAAAATGGAGACCACGGTGGAGAAACTTGGGTGTATGGTATGTTTTTAAATGGATATGGATTTCCATATGTTCGCCCTTCATCAATCCTTTCAATATTCGATATTCGAGTTTCATTCAGATTGTGCCCAGCTGTCGCAGAGGACGGGCTCGGCAATGTTAGCTCTTGCGTTGGGCTACCTTCATACCAATGTTCACCCATGGCGTTTCAACGGAATATTCTTTCCATTTGCCCATCACTAGAAAGTTTTCAGGATCCACTTTACTCTATCATTCCAGATGACCTGAAAACAACTAAACAGTGGAGAATTTCTTTTTCAAATATTACACTTATTCTATAATAAATACTTTATAATCCATGTTTCTGAAATGTTTTAATTTGAATGGCTTTGTAAATAATTCTAATCTTTTTTTGTAGTTTGGGTTTCTCACATAATTCAAACAAAACTGGTATACCTTTAATTTTTTTAAAGGTTTCAGGGGTAGCATGAGAAATCTTGGAAATGATTAGAGATTTTACATGTAAAAAAAAAACTAAGTTGGAATGAATTACGTTTGTAAGTAGTGGTACCACTGTAATCATTTGTTAAATTCATTATGTAAAGATTCCCATTTTTAAAGAAACAACTATCTAAGCAGGCTTTCTTTGCAGTTTTCAAAATCTGAAGCCGATCTGGACGTCATCGAGAAGCGCCTAAAGCTGGAGCTAATAAACCACACTGAAGAAAATGGATTTTCCCGTGAGGTGATATTTACCTACCACACATCAATTAAGGGAAATGACAGAATTACTAAAGGAAACTCGGGATGTAAAAAAAAAAAAAAAACAACTCCATGTCTATTGTGGCTAGCAAGGTGTTACGACTCCCCTTGGGTAAGATATACCAGGGAGTCGCAACTACCACAGCAGACGGGTCCGGTCAAGGATGAGTCCAGACAAACACTGCAAGTAGCCTTCAGTGATATTTTATTTACAACAAAGTCCACAAAACCCTAGACTACGGGATAACATAGGAAAAGCACGAGATATTGAAGTGGCACCCTCAAATAAACACGGTAAAGAAACACCCTCCCAGACAGGTGTTCAAATGAACACCCACAAAATACAGGAAATAAGGCCGAAGGGTGCCACTGTCAGAACTGATGTAATCAAAGTCTAGACAGGGGAATAACTACGTGTCTAAATGCACAAACTATATGTATACCCCAGGGTGTCTAAACTTTTCTCAAGTCCCCCTATACAACCCAAAATCTTTCACTTTGCCAACATAAATACTAAATATAACAAGGAGTAACATACTCACATTACCAGGTGAAGCTGGGAAAGTTAAACTTTACTCTGCACTAAACCATGTGCTTTCTAAGGAAGGAAAGGACTCCACAGCCTCAGCAGTTACAATCATAGGCAGCCAAGGGAGTCAAAGTCAGGAATCAAGAGAAACCAAAACCAGCACGTCAGCCAGAAGAGTGAGTCAGGGTGAACTGACAGATACAAGGGGTTTAAATAAGGATAGGAAGTGAATCTTGATTGGAGGAGGAATGATGGGGAAGTGGTCACAGCTGTGTTGGCCTGGGCAGGGCTTTGTCACAGGGGTGGAGCCACAGCTCCATGTACCTGTAGAGGAAAAGAAACCACACACGCTCCTACCTAGTGTGTATCCAGGCTGCCAGCCATAACACAAGGGCAATTAAAAAAATATGTATTTCCACTACAGTGTTCCCTCGGTTATCGCGGTTAATGGGGACCGGGACCACCCACGATAAGTGAATTTCCGCAAAGTAGGGATTCCCCTTCAAAAATGCTCAATTTGAATTTAATTCCAAAAAAAAGAAAACGTTTTTTTTTTTTTAAATTATCCGCCTGTATACAGTACACCATATAGAATACGGATAGAGAGAGTGAAATTCATGTTATAACAAAAAAAAACTGTAAAATATGTTGTTTCAATGTAATATTTGTATTTTTCTGAGTCCGCGGTAGCTGAACCGCAAAGTAGCGAGGGAACACTGTATACTTTTTTAAAATTAATAAATAGACAGACAAAGTCATTTTGTATGTGATTTTACGATGATAAACCTTACAAACACAGTGCGGCGCCTATTTACACTCGATGCAAGTCAGACAATATAGAATAAAAAAACAAAGATAACTGTAGACAAGATATTTTATTGACCAAATAAACCACTAGCAATTATTTTCCACTTGCACTAAATGTAGTGTTGGTTATTATAAGTGGCAGTGCAGGATTTTCCAGACTTAATCTATTCTAAAGATGGTCTTACTTGGCAACAGTCACTGACACAATTTATTTTAATTTGCAACAAAGATGTCAGAGTATGAGCGTCCCGGCCCGGTGGAGAGTAGTTGGCGCGTTGGCCTCACAGCTCTGGGGTCCTGGGTTTAAATCCAGTTCATGTCCATCTGTGTGGAGTTTGCATGTTCGCCCCGGTCCTGTGTGGATTACCTCCGGGTACACCAGTTTCTTCCCACATTTCAAAAACATGCATGGTAGGCTGATTGGACACTAAATTCCCCCTTGGTATAGGTTTGAGAGTGCATGGTTGTCCGTCTCCTTGTGCTCTGCGATTGGCTGGCCACCGATTCAGGTTGTCCCCTGCTTTTGTCCCATAGTCAGCTGGGATATGCTCCGGTACACCCCGTGACACTAATGAGGATAAATCGGTTCAGAAAGTGAGAGGAGAATTCAGAGTATCAGCTCCCATTGTCTTGCTATACTCTGTATTTTCCTCACGTGGCTGTAAACTCACTGTTGCCATTAGAGTTAGGAAGGCAGAGCAGAAATTTGTAAATCTCTTTCATCAATGAAAAGCCCCAAGTCAGAGAAATGGGGCTAGCTGAGGCAATGTAGTGAAAAGGCAGGTGTCACTGACGACCGAATGCAGATGTGACAGTGGGCGGGAATGGGGTTTAATGAGTCGTTGTAGTGATAAGGTGGATGTGACTGATGACAAGATCCAGGTGTCAAAGGGGAGGAGAAGAGAAAGGGATGGTTGAGCAAAATCTCTTCAAAGCCATCTGGAAGTTATTTTTCTTTGCCTAACCGAAGTCTTCCTATGCCAGGTTTCTACCTCAATGAGTACCCAACAGTCGCCTCCGGAATCTCGCAGACTAAACAGATCAGATTAAAATCCTTCGGCTCGACAGTAGCCCTTAGAGGTAGTGTCCCCCGGAGGGTTCAGGGATTACGTGCACAACAGGCGGCGACCAATTAACGACCGCAGTTCTGTTGAATTAATTTTGACAAAAAGCTATTTCCTCATTTTTCATAAACGAACGACTAACACTTTTTCTGCAGGAGAGCACAGTTGTGATGTTGGAGAGACTCGGAGCTATTAAGGAAAAACACAAGGTGTTGCGGTCTCAAATGATTGAGGTCGCAGCTGCTCAAAAAAGGTCAATTTTGTCCATTCAAGACAATCTCAACAGTCTCACGGAACTGGTTCAACATTTTCAACAGACAACAAGTGTCAAGGTAGGAAAATAAACATGTTATTCAAACCAAGTTGGGGAGGGAGGGGTTTGGTACCAGGGATAAATGGTGTTATTGCAATATATTAAAATATTGGAGCTACGGGATTTTCAAATTTCTGCTTCAAAAAGGTTGAACAGGAGAGCGGGTACGGAAATATTTAAAGTTACTGTTAACCTATATTTCAACGGGATATTGTTCTATTTTTCCAACTTTTCCCCATAGTGCCGTTCAATTAGAGGTGCCGTTCAATTAGAGGTGCCGTTCAATTAGAGGTGCCGTTCAATTAGAGGTGCCGTTCAATTAGAGGTGCCGTTCAATTAGAGGCTGCTGCTCCATTAGAGGGTGCTGCTCCATTTTTCCACTAGCTGGTCAGAATTTTGAGAAGATGCCGTAAATGTTATGGATGAAAAGAGAAACCAGGTAACATATCCATATTTATTTAACAATAGGCACAAATACAAGGCGATTACTAGTAAGTAATTAATGACACGTCGCTGTTGCTGTAGCTGTAGCTGTCCTTGTCATTCACATCACCTTCCACATCTGCGTCGAGTGTCTGAGTGAGTTCAGGTTAATCCTCACCAGAATTGGCTCGCGCTTGGTGGCGAAGTTGCAAATTAGTCTGACCTGAAACAATGGATCTGGCAATCTTTCGAGCCGTCAAGGCCGGTTGGTGCTCGCATGTTGTTCACCGTGCAACATCCAGTTCTCGTAGAACTGTCAGACTTTGGCAGTGACTGCTGGGATAAAGAGTTCTTAATACACCCGGTATGACGTCGAGCAAACTAATTTGGTGCTCGCCGTCATTTCGGCTGTATTTACCAAAGAAATTCTGCCGCTAGATGTTGGCGTCAACAGAGCATTCAAAGCTAGACTGAGAACTACAGTCGTTCCTCGTGATACGACTGCTCGTCATGCGACATGCTCGTCGAAATTTTGATCGATTAATTCGCTCACGATACAATTAAAATTTCAACATGCGACCAAGCCAAGTGGCCATAATATGAAAGGCTGTTTATCATTGTAGCGCACTTTCTTTTTTTGCCGCATCTCTTTCGTGTATAACAATATCTTTGATCACTGAACGATTTATTCAGACGAGTTTCGATAAAGAAAGGCACAACGCGCATGCGCGGACAAAAAGAGGGCTTTTTAGGTAATGAAGTATACTCGTGCACACAACGCCAATAGGCAATTGCACTCTTTCTCAGAATGAAACATTACCCACAATCAATACAAGGGTAAACTCAGCTGTTGCATTCCCTGTTATTACGAGGAGTATTTTATTACTTCTCCTTCGGTGCTCATAAGAACATCTGCGGTACTGGCTCGCAATTCCCACTTTATAATAATTCTGGTCGCAACTCTCATAAGCGCTGTTCAAAGCGGTTGCGACCAGAGATATTACAAAGGGGGAGTTGCGAGCTAGTGCCACTGATGTTCTTATGAGCAGTGGAGCGATCGCTAATAGTACAAGACTATTTCTCTTTGGCAAGTGGTCGTGCGTTATCCTATTGTGAGGACATTTGTGTGCATCATTTTCGGAATATTTTGAAGGGAATTCAGAGGAATTGGCCAATCGCGTCCGAGATATCCCGGTGGGTACTGGCCAATCGGCATTCTTGACGTTACGAGGGTGCTGACCAATCGGCAACCGTGACATCACGAGGGTGCTCACATTTGGCTCTAATCTTGGCTGACTGAAATGTTCCTAGGTGGTGCGGGAGATATCCGTTGGATTTGGATTTTTTTTAATATTTAAAAAAATGAATATTTTTGGCTCGCGAAGAAATGAAACAGCAGTAGCCAAAGCGCGAAGTAGCGAGGTTTTAGTGTAAAACCTGTAATTTGTTATCCTAAATGAATGTTATCTGTAATTTGTTATCCTAAATGAATGTTGTTATCTGTAACTTGTTATCCTAAATGAATGTTGTTATCTGTAACGGGCTGTGTATGGCCGAGGTTGAAAAACTTGTACACACACACGACCGGGGATGGGCCGAGCGCGTCGGCACAATGTCTTTCGGCCAGATAGTCAGTCGGCCAATTAGTCGTTCGGCTAATTCTACTTTCGGCCACATGCCCCTTCGTCGATTTGGCCTTCGGCCAGACGTCAGTCGGCGAAATGTCTTTCCGCAAGTACACCGGCCACGATATACATATATACAGTGGGGCAAATAAGTATTTAGTCAACCACCAAAAGTTCTCCTACTTAAAAAAATTAGAGATGCCTGTATTGTCAACTTGGGCAAACCTCAACCATGAGAGACAGAATGTGGGGAAAAGAACAAAAATTCTGTTTGATTTTTAAAGAATGTTTTTCCAAATTAGAGCGAGTATTTGGTCACGTACAAAAAAGCAAGACTTCTGGCTGTCAAATAGGTCTAACTTCTAACGAGGTCAAACGAGGTCTCCACTCGTTACCTGTATTAATATCATCTGTTTTTGACTCATTATTGGTATCAAGGACACGTGTCCACAACCTCAGTCTCTCACACTCCAAACTCCACAATGGCCATGACCAGAGACAAAATTATAGACCTGCACCAAGCTGGCAACTCTGGTGTAAAGAAATCAACTGTGGGAGCAATTATTAGAAAATTCAAGAAATACAAGACCACTGATAATCTCCCTCAATCTGGGGCTCCATGCAAGATCTCATCCCGTGGCATCAAAATGAGAAGAATGGTGGGCAAAAATTCCAGAACCATATGGGGGGACCTAGTCAATGACCTACAGAGAGCTGGGACCACAGTAACAAAGGCTAATATCAGTAACTTAATGCGCCGCCAGGTACTCAAATCCCGCACTGCCAGACGTGTCCCCCTGCTGAAGCCAGTACACATCCGGGCCCATCTGCGGTTCGCTAGAGAGCATTTGGATGATCCGAAAGAGGACTCGGAGAATGTGTTATGGTCAGATGAAACCAACATATTTGGAGGAGAAAGAATACTGAATTTCATCTGAAAAACACCATACCACTGTGAAGCATGGGGGTGAAAATATCATGCCTTGGGGCTGTTTTTCTCCAAAAGGACCAGGACAGCTGATCTGTGTAAAGAAAAGAATTAATGCGGCTATGTATTGAGAGTTTTTGAGTGAAAATCATCTCCTTCCATCAGCAAGGACATTGAAGATGACACGTGGCTGGGTCTTTCGGGATAAAATTGATCCCAAACACACAGCCAGGGGAACAAAGGAGTGGCTTAGTAAGAAGCATTTTAAGGTCCTGGAGTGGCCTAGCGAGTCTCCAGATCTCAACCCCATAGAATATCTGTGGAGGGAGTTGAAAGTCTGTGTTGCCCAATGAGAGCCCCAAAATATCGCTGCTCTAGAGGAGAACTGCATGAACGAATGAGCCAAAGTACCAGCAACAGTGTGTGAAAAGCTTGCGAAGAGTTTCAGAAACCGTTTGGCCTCCGTTGTAGCCAATAAAGGGTAGTTAACGTATTGAGATTAACTTTTGGTATTGACCAAATACTTATTTTCCACCATGATCTACAAATAAATTCTTTAAAAATCGAACAATGTGACTTTCTGTTTTTTTTTTTACATTCTGTCTCTCATGGTTGACATTTACCCATGCTGACAATTACAGGCCTCTCTAATCTTTTCAAGTAGGATAACTTGCAGACTAACAGAGTAACAAATAACTTTGCATACTGAATTACAGTGTGGTAAGCTGGAAGCACAGCAGCAGACAGAAAAGCCATGCAGAGTGATGAACACTGCCCAGAAGATCATCGGCTGCTCTTTGCCCTCACTGGATGACATTGCCGCCCTCACTACCTCAGTAGAGCCGGTAACATTGTTAGGGAGGGACCCTTACCACCCTGGTCACAACCTGTTCAAGCTGCTGCCCTCTGGCAGACGCTACAGGTCTCACAAAACACGGACAAATTGACTAAAGGACAGGTTTTTTCCCCCAGAGCCATCAGGGCTCTGAACTTCCATTAACACGACACAATCCCTTCTGTGCAATAACTTCGGGGTGTGCAATAACTATGTGCAATATCTTAGATTGTGCAAAATTTTAGAATTGCCTTGCCCGGATGTGACTTTTTAAATTACTTATGTTTGTACTGGGAAACATGCACTTTGTGGAGTAGCACCTCTAATTTTGTTGAACGCAGCTGTTGTATAATGACAGTAAAGGCTTTTGACTTGACTTGCTCTGGGAGGTTGTCTGTATACCTAGACATATGAAAATTTAGAGGGAACATTGTTGCTCAGCACCAAATGTAATTGCAATTTCAAATACTGTATACCTTTTTCAACCCATTTTAGGTTCACTCTGTGGCTGAGGCAGTGCAGCAGATAGAAGAGCAAATACATAGGAGTTCCCTGAAGTCAGACACCGTTAAGTCAACGAACTGAAATATCCAGTGTAATGAAATTTAAGGACAACCAACATAAGCTATTGTCATGTTTATACCAACTTAATTTCATTCATCCATTTTCAATACAGTTCTTGTTTTAAGTGACTCGAGTGAGCTGAAGCCTGTCCAAATTGATGAAAGCTTGGGTTAGGGTTAATCTGACTAGAAAAAGATCACAATTTTCTTTCTCAACGTTGTGCTATCTTAATTTTATATCCCCCAAACTCCCCTCTCCCGAAGAATAAAATATTGGTCAAGGCTAATAAAATACTTTTCAATTAATAACATTGATTTCTTGAAATGTTTACTTCAAGTATATTGGCATTAGAAGAATCAATAATTATAATATGAATGCTAGAAAGGAAAAGGAAATAAATGTAATATGATCGGTTCATTAATAATTATACTTTAATATAATTATTAAAACACTGCAGGCAGACATCTGATTTAATTTAATGACATTTATTTAAATAGGCATTTGATAAGCAACCTTATAAGGAAAGATACAGCAAGACTTCCTCCCGGTCTCCAAAATATCCTCCCAAACAGTAATTTCTCGTACGGCTTTAAAGCCATAATTCAAAATAATTAAAAGGTAACTGATTAATCCAACTGCGTAAGCAAAAACAACATCGACATAATTCCATAAAGAAGCAAGAAGGGCGTCATGATGTAGGAAAACTCCGAGTATTCCCGCAGGTGATTGATCGCCATCTGCTGGTATCAAGAGTCCTTCACGGCTCTTCGTTGCAAACCAAGATTAACAGTCCTCGGAGCCCGGGACTGGGTGAGATGTCAGGTCAACAGTCCTTGGCACAAGGACTCGGTGACTTGTTACGACCCCGAGTTCGCTTCAGACAATTTAAAGAAGCTACCATACAAAAATGATTAAATGCACACACACATATATATATAATATCATTACAGAATAAACCCAACATAATACTTTTCAAAGACAGTCGACTCGAGAACAGTGCGGATAGCTCACATGTAACAGTCAGGCCTCTAGGATAGCCTACCAGTAACTAGCAGTCCTAGCCGTCGGAAGGCGCACAGGTAACGCAGGGCATGCCGCCAGAAGACGCAGAGGAGATGTGGGCCTTGCTGCCGAAAGACGCAGAGGCTCACGGTCACCACTTGGCGCCCGCCAACGCAGCACCAGAAGAGGGGCTACGTCCTCACCATCAGCAAGCGTAATGGAAGTGGCTGAGCAGAAGCATCGCCATCTTGGTTGCCGATTAGCACCTACCTAAACTTTGGCGGCACCAGATCAGAAGCAATGTAGCCGGGAGCCTGATGGGAACGGGAGAGTGAAGCGCCGTCCATAGACATAAAAGACATTAGTGACTTCTTCCTGCATCCGTGGTTTCATTAAATCATGCTGTTCGGAAATTGCGTGTGGGGTGAGCGAAGGAATGGACGCAAATTCAGGGGAGCAGTCAGATGCAGGGGAATGGGGTGCTCTTAAGGATTCTTTAATTAACATTAGTGTTCTCTGAAAAAAAATAATAAAAAAAACAATAAAAAAAACAAAAACAAAGAAAAGATTAACAAAGAGCAAAACCAACACTTACCACGATAAGACGAGTACATTAATGATACAGACATAATGAGACAATCTGACAAGGGTCAGGCAACGACTAAGGGTCGCGGACGCTGCGCCGGGCGGACGCTGCGCCGGGCGGACATTCCTTTTTTTAATTAATATTTGATAAATACACTTGATAATTATGTATACTTGCATGTTTGTATAGGCGCCAAAATGTAGTATGGGACATTCCTGTCAACCCCGGGCAATTGCTCACCTTATTAATGATTGTAATTCCTGATTAAGTGATTAAAAATAAAATTGCAATGTGGCACATTTTTACTCTTATACAGTGGGGCAAACAAGTATTTAGTCAACCACCAATTGTGCGCGTTCTCCTACTTGAAAAGATTAGAGAGGCCAGTAATTGTCAACATGGATAAAACTCAACCATGAGAGACAGCGTGGAAAACCTCCCAGAAAATCACATTATTTGATTTTTAAAGAATTTATTTGCAGATCATGGATATGTATTTGGTCAATACCAAAAGTTCATCTCAATACACCCTTTGTTGGCAATAATGGAGGCCAAACATTTTCTGTAACTGTAACATATTTTCAAACATGCTGGTATTTTGGCCCATTCCATCTAGAGCAGTAGAGTGGCTAGGCCACTCCAGGACATTGAAATGCTTCTTAGGAAGCCATTCCTTTGTTGGCCTGGCTGTATAATTGCGATCATTGTCATGCTGAAAGACCCAGCCACCTCTCATCTTCAATGTCTTTGCTGATGGAAGGAGATTTTCACTCAAAATCTCATTATGCATGGCCCCATTCATACTGTCCTTTACACAGATCAGTTGTCCAGATCCTTTTGCAGAAAAAAACATCCCAAACAACATTATTTTTACTCACCGTTCTTGTTATCATTTTGAGACCACGGGGTGACATCTTGCCTGGCCGGACGTTTGGTCGCCCGGACGTTTGGTCGCCCGGACGTTTGGTCACCTGGATGTTTGGTCTGGTCGCCGGACGTTTGGTCCCCATTGGTCGCCAGTCAAATGGTGACAGAGTAAGTACTGTTGAAAACAGCTCTCAACAAGAGTGTAATATCTAAATATCTACGGTTGATTCATAAGAGAGTTTAATATCTATGTACTGTTGAAACCAGCTCTCAAAATTATTTTCATGAGAATTTAATATCTAAATATCTACTGTTGATTCATGAGAGAGTTTAACATAAGTACTTTTTAATATCTAAGTACTGTTGAAACCAGCTCTCAAAATTACATTACCTGTTGCTGATAGGGCAGCAAAAGGAGGGTGGAGCTGTGTCCATGAGCCCAAGAGAAACCAGTCAAGCCATCGTTGTTGTGGAATCGGATCTTTGGTTATAGCGTCCTGTATGTTCTTCATAGTTTGTAGGGCATCAATAACTGAGTAGGATGCGCCGGCAGGGATGAAGGCGCATCACGAGTCTCCTGGGCCATGGCGGCTAGGGCCTCGTGGCCTTGCTGCAGTCAATGTTCTCCAGACGCAGGGCGTTCCGTACCTTTCCTACCCATGGGAACAGAGCAATCAGAATTTTGGAGGAGACTGACCAGTGTTTGTGTTCAAGGGGGACATCTGAGCCCCACACTGGATCATGGTCTTGAGCTCCAACACTCGTTCATCAGCTTTGACGATGGTGGCCAACTTGATGAAGTTAGCGGTCAAGATCACACGATGAAGTCCTGTCCAAACGTGGAGATGAGCACTTTCTTTTTATCACCTTGACGAGTACCAGGTCGCCTGGGGACAGGACCTCCTGTGTGGGCGACAGAGAAGATTTCGGCAGATCATTTGCATTTATCACAGTTCTTTCTTGGAACATTTTGCATAATCACTGAGTGAGGGGATCTGTTTCTCCTTTCTCTTACCACCAGTCTGAGTCTTACTGTTCCATTGGTTCTTTCAACGAGTCCAAGACTTTGGAGGCGGCAGTGGCAACGATATTTCAGGTTGACTCCAAGATGCCGTCCCACAGTTTTGGACCACGTGGCTCACGTAGTAAGCACCATTATCACTCCAAATGACTCGTGGTATTTCATGGCTTGGAATGATCCTTCTGCATATGGCTTTTGCGACTGCCATGGTGCCAGCTTTCTTTGGTGGAAATATCTCAACCCACTTAGTAAGTGTGTCAATGATCACAAGACAGTACTTGTATGTGGCACTTTGGATCAGTTCGATGGAATCCATGTTCAGAACCTCAAAGGGATATGTTCCTGTTCGCCTTGTTCCGCGCTTGGGTCGTTCATTGCCTTAAGAGTTGTGTCCACAGCAGGTGAGACAGTTTCTGCAAAAATTTTAAGTAGGTTTGGAGACCTTTGGGACTATACTATCCCTCCTGTTGAGACATGGCTCTTGCCATGGCTCAATTTGGCAATCACTTCAAACAGTGATCATGGGACGCACGGTTTGTTTGTATAGAGGCCATTCTTGTGTTGAGTAGCTCCTTTTATTTTCCCTTGTAGTTTCTCTTTTTCTGGGGATTTATTTTGCATGTCTCTTAGGATTTCGGCAGGGATTGGGCTGTGTCTTTCCACCATGGAGATTGCCGTCTGGATGTTTGCAGAGTTTGTGCGGCTTCTTAGGCTGTTTCGTCTGCTCGCTTGTTCCTCAATGAGACAGGGACTTGTCCAGTCATGTGTGCTTTACATTTGCAAATAGCCAGCCTCAATGGTAGCTGTACCGCTTTCAAAAGTTCTGTGAGAAGCTCTGCGTGTTTGACTAGGGAAGCATTGGACATTTTCATTCCTCGTTTATTTTATCCCTTTGTAAGAAGGATTAGTCTCAATTGAAACACTTTCACCTTTTTTGCATATGGAGACATTAAAACCAATATAAAAGAGATCCTTAGGGTTTATGGCGTTGCTCGCTGAGCCGTAATCTTTCCAGTCATTATTGGAGTGGTTGTCGTTTCATTTAGTCAGAAAGTTGTTCTCACCTGTCTCCTCAAACATTTCAATCTAGAGAACCTCCTTACAGTTCAAAAGGTGGATCCTCAACCCCCTTTCGCCTATTTTCATGTCTGCTGGTTGCTTCTTCTTTATACTGTAGGTTGAGGACCCAGGCTCATGGCACAACCGTTGCTCCGTTTCCTGTTGAGCATTCCCCATTTCGCAGAGCATATTATTTGTTCCCCCACGTCAAGTTTCACATTTTGCATTTTCATCAAAAATTTCATTTGACAAAATAGTTTTTCCATAATTTGTCGCTGCCATCCCTGAAAAGGGGCTTATTGGCAATTTCTGAAATCCATTTTCAAATTTCCAAATCCTGTGCCGTCATCCCTTTAAAAAGGGCTTATTTGCGATTACAGAATTTGATTTCTAAATCCTTTTCCACCTTGATATCTAACCGATTGATTATATCTCGGTGTCCTGCCCATCAAAAACACGAAAAGAAAGACAAACATTCATGCTCACTCATAATCAGACATCAGCGGTCTGCAAATTTTCACCACTGATGAAGAGCGCCATCCCAAGTCTGAGCTTCTTGGCAGGTAATCACCTTTTGCTGTCCTATCAGCAATAATTATTCCCAAAGGAAATAGGTTGACGTCATTTGATTGATGCTTATGCAATCCGTATATCATTAACAACCAAATAATTCTTAATACTTAAGGTCTAATGTTCAAATTACCCCTGTATTGCTAACCACCAAGGATGGGTACATTTACTGGCTGAATTCCAATTGTATTCCTATTGACTCATCTCACCACCACCAAGGAGACGATGTTTACTTAAGATACGAGGCATTTTCTGCAGAAACACTGTACACAAAATATTTTGAACTCCACTCTACTCTCAAGTCAACTCTCTGCACACCTTCAGCTGCTTTTGCTACACTTTCTTTTCAATTCACTTACAAAACTCTTTTCTTCAACAATTCCCTTTCTACGTTCATCAAACCTTTCCCATATCCTTCAAATTGGTACAGAGACCATTCCTATCCACCCATCGCGGCAGACACAGGCAACTTCCCACACTACGCATCCGCAAATACCCCACATCTAGCAATCTTCCGATCTCCATTCTGCAGTCTGACAATAAACCCACCCCTTTTTTTGCTTTCTGACCCACATTGATCGCTTACTTAATAGTTTAAACAACAATTATTTTCTAAATTACCCTTCTGGAAACTGGGACCGAGGTAGAGAATATGCAGAATCATTCTTCCAAGCTTATCCGCACACTTCCTCAGTAGTCTGTAGCTGAAGACAACCGTAGCAGAGTAGAAGCCTCGACTCTGTTTCTGGCCTGATAAAGGCAGACAACTCTTCCATCTTATCCCATGATGTAATGGCTGGTCTGAAGCTGGTCTTCGTCTTCTCCCGGCACTTTTGTCCAGCTCTGAATTTCCAGCGGTATTGAGGTGTTGCTTCTTCTGCTGCCTATTGTAACAGCTAGTCCCATGTGTATGACTGTGTAGGCATGGCTGAATGGTTCCAAAAAAGAAGTTGCAGAAAGAAGCCAGGCTAACAGAACAAGGAACGTTCTAAAAAAATCAAAGTACAAAGTAAAGTAAAAAGGAATGTATTAGGAAATATTAAAATGTTATTAAAAAAACATAGAAGGGCTGTAAAAGACGAAAAACAAATAGGAGTGGACAGAGCTACTGTCACTGGCTTCCCCGTGACTGCGCCATCTTGGAAAAGAGACACAATCTGATCAGATATCGAGGTGGAAAAGATTTGGGAATCTGGAATCAATTTCGGAAATTGCCAACAAACTCTTCAAGGATGGCAGCGACAAATTATGGCAGAAGTATTTCATCAAATAAAATTGTAATGAAAATGGAGCAGCAAAGTCCAAATTTGAAACCTAAGGTGTGGATAAATATAAATAAGATTGTAAGGTAAGACAAAGTATCTTTGCAATTGCTAGTTCATATTTCACCAGTTTTTGTAAGTATAACAGCATCGTAGTCATCCTTATGGCTGACAGGTCAGCATAAACACCCAACTGTCTGACTGAATAATCAATCTTAGTCTTGTGATTGGGTTGACATGTCAGCACAAATACAGTGTTCCCTCGGTTATTGCGGTCAATGGGGACCGGGACCACCATAAGTGAATTTCCGCAAAGTAGGGATGCCCGTTCAAAAATGCTTAATTTGAATTTAATTTAAAAAAAAATATATATATATATATATATATATATATATATATATATATATATATATATATATATATATATATATATATATATATATATATATATATATATATATATATATATATATATATATATATATATATATATATATATATATATATATATATATATATATATATATATATATATATATATATATATATATATATATATATATATATATATATATATATATATATATATATATATATATATATATATATATATATATATATATATATATATATATATATATATATATATATATATATATATATATATATATATATATATATATATATATATATATATATATATATATATATATATATATATATATATATATATATATATATATATATATATATATATATATATATATATATATATATATATATATATATATATATATATATATATATATATATATATATATATATATATATATATATATATATATATATATATATATATATATATATATATATATATATATATATATATATATATATATATATATATATATATATATATATATATATATATATATATATATATATATATATATATATATATATATATATATATATATATATATATATATATATATATATATATATATATATATATATATATATATATATATATATATATATATATATATATATATATATATATATATATATATATATATATATATATATATATATATATATATATATATATATAATACATAATATATGTCAATACATATATATATGTGTATACACGTATACACGTACGTATATACGTATATACGTATATACATATATACATATATACATATATACATATGTATATACATATATACATACGTATATACATATATACATATATATATACATATATATATATACATATATATGTATATATATATGTATATGTATATATATATGTATGTATATATATATATGTATATGTATATATGTATATGTATATATATATATGTATATGTATATGTATATGTATATATGTATATGTATATGTATATATATGTATATGTATATATATATATATATATATATATATATATATATATATATATATATATATATATATATATATATATATATATATATATATATATATATATATATATATATATATATATATATATATATATATATATATATATATATATATATATATATATATATATATATATATATATATATATATATATATATATATATATATATATATATATATATATATATATATATATATATATATATATATATATATATATATATATATATATATATATATATATATATATATATATATATATATATATATATATATATATATATATATATATATATATATATATATATATATATATATATATATATATATATATATATATATATATATATATATATATATATATATATATATATATATATATATATATATATATATATATATATATATATATATATATATATATATATATATATATATATATATATATATATATATATATATATATATATATATATATATATATATATATATATATATATATATATATATATATATATATATACATATACATATACATATACATATACATATACATATACATATACATATACATACATATACATATATATATATACATATATATATATATACATATATATATATATACATATATATATATATACATATATATATATATACATATATATATACATACATATATATATACATACATATATATATACATACATACATACATACATATATACATATATACATATATACATATATACATATATACATATATATATATATATATATATATATATATATATATATATATATATATATATATATATATATATATATATATATATATATATATATATATATATATATATATGTATGATATATAAATTCAAATTAAGCATTTTTGAAGGAGAATCCCTACTTAGCGTAAATTTACTTATCACGGGTGGTCCCGGTCCCCATTAACTGCGATGACCGAGGGAACACTGTACATTCATTAGAGAGATGGAGATTTACGAAAAACTGGCCAAAAGAAGCTATCTCATGACGATTGCAGTTTTCTTCTTTATTTTCATCACAAATGATGGCATCATTCAATAGATTTGCAACCTTTGTGCAACATTCAATATTTGGGTCCTGCTGCTCGATCTTCCTGTTTATAAATGGTACTGACGGTCGAACGATTCAAGTTGTATTCCCATTAAACGCTCACCGCTTTCTCATGCGCATCAAGCTTCTTTACTATTGCCACTTTCATTTCAAATTAAACGGTTTACCAACCATATTGAATAATGGATGCACAAGATATTTATTGATAGAAATGAAAAAGGTTCTTTGTGCACTGGAGATACGTCACACACTTCCCTACTGCAGAGAAAGGTAGATGCTGGGTGAGCTGAGCTCTCACAACGCCAGGTGTCTGTATTAGCGGTGGAAAGAAGCACTACTCGGAAAAGGGGCGCAATACAAATTCGAACTTATGAACATTTTTGACAAACGCAATTTGCAGATATGTTTGTATGTACCGTTTTTTTGTAAGTTGAATGTTCGTAAGTAGGGGGAGCGTCTGTACTTAGATATTAAACAGTACTTAGATATTAAACAAAACTTAGATATTAAACACATACTTAGATATTAAACAGTACATAGATATTAAAGAGTACTTAGGTATGAAACAGTACTTGGATATTAAACAGTACTTAGATATTAAACTCTCTCATAAATATAATTTTGAGAGCTGGTTTCAACAGTAAACTGTCATAATTTGACCGGCGACCAAAAGACTGGCGACCAGATGTCTGAGCACTGTTTGGCAGAGTGCAACTTTTGGGTTAATTTGTTTTCTAAACATAAAATATTTCGAAAGGGAATATTTGATCTGTGCTCCACATAATTCCCAGGGCAATACATGACCAAGGCTTGGTCAATCCTCAAAATCAATATATTCATTTCAAGCACTGCATATAGATATTATCAAATTAAATGACAGTGACGGGAAGAAATATTGACTATTGATTGTAGATGTCTTTAACCGGGTTGAATTTTTCAGATATTTTGTATTTGTTTACCATGCAAATTGGCATTATTCACCACGCAATGGGAATTAGATGATGAGGCAAATTTGGCTATATTGGGAAATCTTTGGAGAAGGGCATCCAATTTAGGGTCTTTGTCTTTTCCCTTCAAAAATAAAGAGAACTGTCTATGGAATCTTCAATAATGTGTTGCCTGTATTTTGTCACTTTTCTCACCAAATCTTTCAGAACATCTAACAAAGTCTAAACAGAGAAGATCAGAATGCCTTGCAGTGCTGCAAATCTGATGTGGGCGCTACACCTGTATCTACCACGGACTCCTCAAGACTTAGAGACCTTAATCTGTTTTGACTTTTGACGTCTATCCTGAGTCCCCCCCCCCCCCCCCCCCCCCAGAATCGAGACTTACATTGTAACTAGTTGTCCCTGAATTTAATAAAACAACAGAAAAGACATGTAAGGTCAGAACATAGTTGGGAGGTTGCCTCAAAGGTGCTCTCTTTGTAAGTGAAAATTCCAGAAGACTGTCCTTTCCTCTTGTTTGTGTGTGCATTTGGGAATGCCTATTCGTAAACCTAATACTAACAGATTTACTGCTCTAAGATACAGTCATAACAGAAATTCGAACTGCAAAATCAAATTTCTTTATAAACACGATTAGCACCGCGAAAGGGAACACTAAAGAGATCTGGATTATTTTTAAAACCTTGCAGGAAATACTTAAAAGCACAAACAAATAAAGGAACTACAATCAAAGGATAAAACAATCTGTGATCCAATGGACATAGCTACAACTTTAAATGCTTATTTTAATAGACTGCTAAAGTACTGACACCTACCATCCTTTTAATAGAATACCACCTACCACAACCAATGAAACCACTCTTAATATAAACATACTTTCACAATCACGTTAGGAAAGCGCCCAGAAGATCATCGGCTGCTCTAAGCCCTCACTAGAAGATATTGCCAGCCCTTGCTACCTCAGCAGAGCCGGGAACATTGTCAGGGAACAATACCACTCTGGTCATAACCTGTTCCAGGTGCTGCCCTCTGGCGGACGCTACAGGTCTCAGAAAGCACTAACAAATAGACTTATGGACAGTTTTTTTCCCACATTCATCAGGACTCTGAATTTGCGTTAGCACAACACACAATACCTTCTGTGCAATAACTTCGGTGTGTGCAATAACAATGCAATATCTTGGCTTGTGCAATATTTTGTAATTTACCTTAACAAGATATGACTTTATATTTGTATTTAATTTATGTTCTTGTAATGGCAAAACACTTTGTGGAGTAGCACCACTAATTTCGTTATACACAGCTGTGTATTGACAATAAGGAAATGCCTTTAAAGAAATGTTTATTTTTAGAAAACAAATTAAACCATAGGTTATTTAGTGGCGCCGGATTCAACCCAACACCACCTTGTTGTGACATGAGACTTCGCATGAGTGAATATAGTAGCCCACCCTAGAAAGTTTATCTACAAATTTCAGTTTTTTTCCAGTTTTCCCAATATCCCAGAGCAGCTTATTTGTTCTTTCCCACCTTAAGTTTCAAATGTGGACTTTGCTGCTGCATTCCATTAAACTTTAATATGATAAAATATTTCGGTCGCTGCCATCCCTGAAAAGGGTTATTGGCATTTTCAGAAATCGATTCCAAATTTCCAAATATTTTTCACCTTGATATCTGATTGATTGATTATATCTCTGTTGCCAGCCGATCAAAAACAATAGGAGACAGACAACCATTCACACTCAAAGGTCACAAACAGGGGTTATGTAAAGTGTTCAACCAGTCTAGCGTGCATAATTTTGGTTTGTGGGGGGAAACTGGGAAAACCCACGATCTCACTCCCACGCATTGTAACCTTCGCTCTGGACTCAACTACATACTCCTCGGGTACTGACCTTCCTGCCACGACTAACGGCTCGCCTATGCTACTCCCTTTTGTGCCTTTGCACGTCTTTTGGACGCTCTCAATAAACAGAAAGACCCACATCCAGACTTGCTGCCTTTGCCTTTTTTGATTGTAACATAATTTAGATAATCCTTCTGCATAAATAATCTTGCATTACTCAGAGGTTGATATTTTATAATTTGGAAGTGCTAATGTTTACCATATTCCAGCACATGTTTTATGCCAGGAAAGAGTTGTGGATTGTATTTGACTGTGGCCCTTGCTATCTGGGGTTTTCATGAGTGTCAGCTCACAGAAGAGGATGTGAAGTGACTAGTCCACAAGACTGTTCAGGATAACAACCAACAAGTGGGGAAATACTTGAAATGTACTGATGTCGAGACGACATTTGTTTTGTGGGGGAGAGTGTGACATGCTATAGTGTTTAATAATAAAGACTTTAATTTACACAACCATTAACGATCGCATGTTAGGGATGTGCAACTAGTTTGGATTGAGTGTATATCGGTATTCCATTATTGATGCATTGATGAGTACATAGCCTGGTCAATACGGGAGATTTCCTTGATACCAGTAAAGTTGGATTGAGGAAGCAACAACGAATCACTATTGTGATTATTTTCTTCCTGTGTTTCAAGAATAAATACAGGGTACATCAAAAGCCCTGCTAAATATCCAAAAATATCCCCTCAAATTTGTTTTAGAAATGGTAGCCACACTCCGTAGTAATCTAAAATCCATGCACCACCCCAGTTTGTCAACCTCCCAAAAACAAAAAAATATAATCTGTTACTTAGTTACTTAATTAGAGGTTTTGGAGTTTCTTTGAATTGTCAATTTCCCACTTTTTTTAAAAGCCAATTGACAATGTTTTTAGAAGGGATTCGTTAATGTTTTTCTTTAAGAATTGCTTAAAGGCTGCTTTCTACTTCTTGACACCGACATATTGCACATCCATAGACCATCTCTACTAAATTCGTGCTGACATGTTAAAATCCGGCAATCACCCCACTGAATTAACATACATACATTTAGAATTAAATTCAAAACACTATTCACCTAGACGCCCATCAATCCAATGCTTGGACACACTTACCAGTCCTAAAAAATAATCTAACCCAACTCACACAACACATTGTCGGTTTATCAGCCGTAACGCCAATGTAAACAATATTCACATCTATAAAAAGTTTTCGCAATTAGATACATTTGTAATAATTGAGTTTTCTTCCATCATACATTTCACTCATTTGTCTGACTTTTTTTAAATACTTTTCTCATAATGCACAGACTTGAGCACGATTAAAGAGAAACAACAATAATAATAATAAAGGGACAGACTTCCGGTCCAGTTTGATAGCAACAATTAATTACACATCACATACACATTAGATCACAGCTGTGAGAACACTTGGGAAAGAAAAAAGGTGAGAGGTAAAAAAAACTGAATAAAAAAAATATGAAGACACGGGACTGTCACATAAATTTGAGTGCACATATAGCCAATTCAGACAAACCAAAATCTTTTCCCTATTAAAACCCCAGTTTTCCTTTTGTCTCTTTTACTACTGTTAGGTTCATTAATAATTACCCTCGTTTGTAATTATCAATAACTGCAGGCAGACATCTTATTCAATTATTGACATTTAATTAAATAGAATGGATCACGGATAAAACCTCAGAAGGGAGATTCAACAAGGCAGAGTTTCTCCTACAACTTCAGAACGTCTTCCTCGAATAGACATTTTCGTACGACTCTTATTGCCATGAATCAAAACAATTTACAGAGTTGTTGATCATTCCATCACGTATGAGGAAAAACAACATCTGGAACTACAATAACAATCAAAGTATTTTACCAATAACAAGGCAGGAGACTAGACTTAACAACATTTGGATTAGAACAATTATGCCTTCCCTTGACCTAAGAATCATATAACAATGACATAAAGAAAAACCCGAAGTGCGTCACGAGGTATAGTCACCATGTTGTAAATAACAGAAGCAACATTCTTGTTATTGGCCAAATGACCCTGGCCTCGTTACAAAAGGGACCACCAAATCTCGAAGACCCAGATTGGGTGAATTGTTTGTATAAACATCCTGGAACAGGCAGTCCAGGTTAAAGATGACTTGGCGGTTATTGGTGACCTCGCAACACTGAGAATAATAAGAGAATGGTTTAACAAAGAAATGACTTAATACAACTATATTTATAATAGTAATACAGAATAAACCCAACACTACCCTCATCAATTATTGTTATGATTATTCTCTCTCTCTCTCTCTCTCTCTCTCTCTCTATATATATATATATATATATATATATATATATATATATATATATATATATATATATATATATATATATATATATATATATATATATATATATATATATATATATATATATATATATATATATATATATATATATATATATATATATATATATATATATATATATATATATATATATATATATATATATATATATATATATATATATATATATATATATATATATATATATATATATATATATATATATATATATATATAGTATATATATAT
>NC_135526.1:10929922-10942422 GCF_051989575.1 Stigmatopora nigra
CATCTACACACATCTACACACATCTACACACATCTACACACATCTACACACATCTACACACATCTACACACATCTACACACATCTACACACATCTACACACATCTACACACATCTACACACATCTACACACATCTACACACATCTACACACATCTACACACATCTACACACATCTACACACATCTACACACATCTACACACATCTACACACATCTACACACATCTACACACATCTACACACATCTACACACATCTACACACATCTACACACATCTACACACATCTACACACATCTACACACATCTACACACATCTACACACATCTACACACATCTACACACATCTACACACATCTACACACATCTACACACATCTACACACATCTACACACATCTACACACATCTACACACATCTACACACATCTACACACATCTACACACATCTACACACATCTACACACATCTACACACATCTACACACATCTACACACATCTACACACATCTACACACATCTACACACATCTACACACATCTACACACATCTACACACATCTACACACATCTACACACATCTACACACATCTACACACATCTACACACATCTACACACATCTACACACATCTACACACATCTCTACACACATCTACACACATCTACACACATCTACACACATCTACACACATCTACACACATCTACACACATCTACACACATCTACACACATCTACACACATCTACACACATCTACACACATCTACACACATCTACACACATCTACACACATCTACACACATCTACACACATCTACACACATCTACACACATCTACACACATCTACACACATCTACACACATCTACACACATCTACACGCATCTACACACATCTACACACATCTACACGCATCTACACGCATCTACACAGCATCTACACGCATCTACACGCATCTACACGCATCTACACGCATCTACACGCATCTACACGCATCTACACGCATCTACACGCATCTACACGCATCTACACGCATCTACACGCATCTACACGCATCTACACGCATCTACACGCATCTACACGCATCTACACGCATCTACACGCATCTACACGCATCTACACGCATCTACACGCATCTACACGCATCTACACGCATCTACACGCATCTACACGCATCTACACGCATCTACACGCATCTACACGCATCTACACGCATCTACACGCATCTACACGCATCTACACGCATCTACACGCATCTACACGCATCTACACGCATCTACACGCATCTACACGCATCTACACGCATCTACACGCATCTACACGCATCTACACGCATCTACACGCATCTACACGCATCTACACGCATCTACACGCATCTACACGCATCTACACGCATCTACACGCATCTACACGCATCTACACGCATCTACACACGCATCTACACGCATCTACACGCATCTACACGCATCTACACGCATACACACGCATACACACGCATACACACGCATACACACGCATACACACGCATACACACGCATACACACGCATACACACGCATACACACGCATACACACGCATACACACGCATACACACGCATACACACGCATACACACGCATACACACGCATACACACGCATACACACGCATACACACGCATACACACGCATACACACGCATACACACGCATACACACGCATACACACGCATACACACGCATACACACGCATACACACGCATACACACGCATACACACGCATACACACGCATACACACGCATACACACGCATACACACGCATACACACGCATACACACGCATACACACGCATACACACGCATACACACGCATACACACGCATACACACGCATACACACGCATACACACGCATACACACGCATACACACGCATACACACGCATACACACGCATACACACGCATACACACGCATACACACGCATACACACGCATACACACGCATACACACGCATACACACGCATACACACGCATACACACGCATACACACGCATACACACGCATACACACGCATACACACGCATACACACGCATACACACGCATACACACGCATACACACGCATACACACGCATACACACGCATACACACGCATACACACGCATACACACGCATACACACGCATACACACGCATACACACGCATACACACGCATACACACGCATACACACGCATACACACGCATACACACGCATACACACGCATACACACGCATACACACGCATACACACGCATACACACGCATACACACGCATACACACGCATACACACGCATACACACGCATACACACGCATACACACGCATACACACGCATACACACGCATACACACGCATACACACGCATACACACGCATACACACGCATACACACGCATACACACGCATACACACGCATACACACGCATACACACGCATACACACGCATACACACGCATACACACGCATACACACGCATACACACGCATACACACGCATACACACGCATACACACGCATACACACGCATACACACGCATACACACGCATACACACGCATACACACGCATACACACGCATACACACGCATACACACGCATACACACGCATACACACGCATACACACGCATACACACGCATACACACGCATACACACGCATACACACGCATACACACGCATACACACGCATACACACGCATACACACGCATACACACGCATACACACGCATACACACGCATACACACGCATACACACGCATACACACGCATACACACGCATACACACGCATACACACGCATACACACGCATACACACGCATACACACGCATACACACGCATACACACGCATACACACGCATACACACGCATACACACGCATACACACGCATACACACGCATACACACGCATACACACGCATACACACGCATACACACGCATACACACGCATACACACGCATACACACGCATACACACGCATACACACGCATACACACGCATACACACGCATACACACGCATACACACGCATACACACGCATACACACGCATACACACGCATACACACGCATACACACGCATACACACGCATACACACGCATACACACGCATACACACGCATACACACGCATACACACGCATACACACGCATACACACGCATACACACGCATACACACGCATACACACGCATACACACGCATACACACGCATACACACGCATACACACGCATACACACGCATACACACGACGCATACACACGCATACACACGCATACACACGCATACACACGCATACACACGCATACACACGCATACACACGCATACACACGCATACCGCATACACACGCATACACACGCATACACACGCATACACACGCATACACACGCATACACACGCATACACACGCATACACACGCATACACACGCATACACACGCATACACACGCATACACACGCATACACACGCATACACACGCATACACACGCATACACACGCATACACACGCATACACACGCATACACACGCATACACACGCATACACACGCATACACACGCATACACACGCATACACACGCATACACACGCATACACACGCATACACACGCATACACACGCATACACACGCATACACACGCATACACACGCATACACACGCATACACACGCATACACACGCATACACACGCATACACACGCATACACACGCATACACACGCATACACACGCATACACACGCATACACACGCATACACACGCATACACACGCATACACACGCATACACACGCATACACACGCATACACACGCATACACACGCATACACACGCATACACACGCATACACACGCATACACACGCATACACACGCATACACACGCATACACACGCATACACACGCATACACACGCATACACACGCATACACACGCATACACACGCATACACACGCATACACACGCATACACACGCATACACACGCATACACACGCATACACACGCATACACACGCATACACACGCATACACACGCATACACACGCATACACACGCATACACACGCATACACACGCATACACACGCATACACACGCATACACACGCATACACACGCATACACACGCATACACACGCATACACACGCATACACACGCATACACACGCATACACACGCATACACACGCATACACACGCATACACACGCATACACACGCATACACACGCATACACACGCATACACACGCATACACACGCATACACACGCATACACACGCATACACACGCATACACACGCATACACACGCATACACACGCATACACACGCATACACACGCATACACACGCATACACACGCATACACACGCATACACACGCATACACACGCATACACACGCATACACACGCATACACACGCATACACACGCATACACACGCATACACACGCATACACACGCATACACACGCATACACACGCATACACACGCATACACACGCATACACACGCATACACACGCATACACACGCATACACACGCATACACACGCATACACACGCATACACACGCATACACACGCATACACACGCATACACACGCATACACACGCATACACACGCATACACACGCATACACACGCATACACACGCATACACACGCATACACACGCATACACACGCATACACACGCATACACACGCATACACACGCATACACACGCATACACACGCATACACACGCATACACACGCATACACACGCATACACACGCATACACACGCATACACACGCATACACACGCATACACACGCATACACACGCATACACACGCATACACACGCATACACACGCATACACACGCATACACACGCATACACACGCATACACACGCATACACACGCATACACACGCATACACACGCATACACACGCATACACACGCATACACACGCATACACACGCATACACACGCATACACACGCATACACACGCATACACACGCATACACACGCATACACACGCATACACACGCATACACACGCATACACACGCATACACACGCATACACACGCATACACACGCATACACACGCATACACACGCATACACACGCATACACACGCATACACACGCATACACACGCATACACACGCATACACACGCATACACACGCATACACACGCATACACACGCATACACACGCATACACACGCATACACACGCATACACACGCATACACACGCATACACACGCATACACACGCATACACACGCATACACACGCATACACACGCATACACACGCATACACACGCATACACACGCATACACACGCATACACACGCATACACACGCATACACACGCATACACACGCATACACACGCATACACACGCATACACACGCATACACACGCATACACACGCATACACACGCATACACACGCATACACACGCATACACACGCATACACACGCATACACACGCATACACACGCATACACACGCATACACACGCATACACACGCATACACACGCATACACACGCATACACACGCATACACACGCATACACACGCATACACACGCATACACACGCATACACACGCATACACACGCATACACACGCATACACACGCATACACACGCATACACACGCATACACACGCATACACACGCATACACACGCATACACACGCATACACACGCATACACACGCATACACACGCATACACACGCATACACACGCATACACACGCATACACACGCATACACACGCATACACACGCATACACACGCATACACACGCATACACACGCATACACACGCATACACACGCATACACACGCATACACACGCATACACACGCATACACACGCATACACACGCATACACACGCATACACACGCATACACACGCATACACACGCATACACACGCATACACACGCATACACACGCATACACACGCATACACACGCATACACACGCATACACACGCATACACACGCATACACACGCATACACACGCATACACACGCATACACACGCATACACACGCATACACACGCATACACACGCATACACACGCATACACACGCATACACACGCATACACACGCATACACACGCATACACACGCATACACACGCATACACACGCATACACACGCATACACACGCATACACACGCATACACACGCATACACACGCATACACACGCATACACACGCATACACACGCATACACACGCATACACACGCATACACACGCATACACACGCATACACACGCATACACACGCATACACACGCATACACACGCATACACACGCATACACACGCATACACACGCATACACACGCATACACACGCATACACACGCATACACACGCATACACACGCATACACACGCATACACACGCATACACACGCATACACACGCATACACACGCATACACACGCATACACACGCATACACACGCATACACACGCATACACACGCATACACACGCATACACACGCATACACACGCATACACACGCATACACACGCATACACACGCATACACACGCATACACACGCATACACACGCATACACACGCATACACACGCATACACACGCATACACACGCATACACACGCATACACACGCATACACACGCATACACACGCATACACACGCATACACACGCATACACACGCATACACACGCATACACACGCATACACACGCATACACACGCATACACACGCATACACACGCATACACACGCATACACACGCATACACACGCATACACACGCATACACACGCATACACACGCATACACACGCATACACACGCATACACACGCATACACACGCATACACACGCATACACACGCATACACACGCATACACACGCATACACACGCATACACACGCATACACACGCATACACACGCATACACACGCATACACACGCATACACACGCATACACACGCATACACACGCATACACACGCATACACACGCATACACACGCATACACACGCATACACACGCATACACACGCATACACACGCATACACACGCATACACACGCATACACACGCATACACACGCATACACACGCATACACACGCATACACACGCATACACACGCATACACACGCATACACACGCATACACACGCATACACACGCATACACACGCATACACACGCATACACACGCATACACACGCATACACACGCATACACACGCATACACACGCATACACACGCATACACACGCATACACACGCATACACACGCATACACACGCATACACACGCATACACACGCATACACACGCATACACACGCATACACACGCATACACACGCATACACACGCATACACACGCATACACACGCATACACACGCATACACACGCATACACACGCATACACACGCATACACACGCATACACACGCATACACACGCATACACACGCATACACACGCATACACACGCATACACACGCATACACACGCATACACACGCATACACACGCATACACACGCATACACACGCATACACACGCATACACACGCATACACACGCATACACACGCATACACACGCATACACACGCATACACACGCATACACACGCATACACACGCATACACACGCATACACACGCATACACACGCATACACACGCATACACACGCATACACACGCATACACACGCATACACACGCATACACACGCATACACACGCATACACACGCATACACACGCATACACACGCATACACACGCATACACACGCATACACACGCATACACACGCATACACACGCATACACACGCATACACACGCATACACACGCATACACACGCATACACACGCATACACACGCATACACACGCATACACGTATACACGTATATGTATATGTATATGTACATGTACATGTACATGTACATGTACATGTACATGTACATGTACATGTACATGTACATGTACATGTACATGTATATGTATATGTACATGTATATGTATATGTATATGTATATGTATATGTATATATATGTATATATATATATATATATGTATATATGTATATGTATATATGTATATATGTATATATGTATATATGTATATGTATATGTATATGTATATGTATATGTATATGTATATGTATATGTATATGTATATGTATATGTATATGTATATATATATATATATATATATGTATATATATATATATATGTATATGTATATGTATATGTATATGTATATGTATATATGTATATGTATATGTATATGTATATGTATATGTATATGTATATATGTATATGTATATGTATATGTATATGTATATGTGTATATTTAATCATTTCTTTTTTAAATCATTCTTCCAATTGTTCGAAGAGTGCTCGGGGTCGCAACCAGTCATCTACTTCTCTCACAAGGACTGTTTTCTGACATCTCACCCAGTATCGGGCTCCGAGGACTGTTGATCTGGGTTTGCAGCGAGGAGTTGCTACCAACAGACATGGATATCTGCCACTGCAAGGAACACTCGCATAGTGTTCCTACATCGTGACACAGTTCGCGCTTCTTTATGTTATTGTTATATAATTGTTATGTCAAATGAAGGCGTGATTGTTTTAATCCAAATGAAGTTTGTTTTTAGTTTCCTATTTTGTTATTGGTAAAACACCTTGATTGTTATTATAGTTACAGATGTTGTTTTTGCTTACGCATGTTGGATTAATCAATAACCTTGTAATTGTTTTGAGTCATGGCTTTAAAGTCATACGGGAATTACTGTTCGAGGAAATACTTTGGAGATCAAGATGAAGTCCTGACGCTCTGATCTATCTACCCTCATGAGGTCATTCATTACCAGTGATGCAATCTATTTAATAAATGTCAATAATTGAATAAGATGTCTGCCTGCAGTGATTTATAATTACATTGAAATGGTAATTATTTATGAACCTATCAAACAAAATAAAGAAGGTTTGTTTAATGTCAATTAATAAAGAGGACTATTGAAACAGGATGATTACAATTGAAATAGATTTCTGGAAAGACCGTTTTTTGGCTGATGCTGAGTCCCAGGACAGCTCAGTTGAAGCCACCTTCTGTTGCCACACGCAAATGCAACATTCTGCGACGAAACGGCACATTGGAGAGGCCTCCAAGTTGTCTCTAATCGCCCTACGCAGCCCACTCAAATATTTCAAGTCTTTTCAGTGGTTGTGTACTCACAGGGATAATTTAAATTATTCTCAAGCAATGCAATGGTAACAAACAATAAGACAATGCACACCTCTCTTCTGGGAGCAGTGATTTGCCACGCCCCACCAATATACTTTTCCTGACCTGCCTAAAGATCCTGTTTTTATGGTTTGAAGTTAACACCAAGCAGTATTTGATTTCAAACCACCCATGTTCCTTGTAATTTAAACACACCCCTTTGTATTCAAATTAACGCTCACTTTGGGCAGAGGCAATGAAGGCTTTAAGAAATTGAGTCAGAACAGGAATCTTGCCGTTTCGCAAGCCAATAAAGGAACAATTTGACCATGAATATTAAGCTATTGTTTTCTGTTTAATCATGTTTGTCACAATTTTCAGAAGCCAAAAGTTTTATAATGACAGGTTTCTAGGGACTATGTTGAATTTTGTTTTATTTGATTTTTTTTCGGAATTTTTAGTAGTGAAGTAGGTTACCTTGATTTCATTTCTTACCTGGTTTTATTTTGCGTATTTTGCACTTCACCAGAACTAACTTTGTATTCAGTTTTGCTTTTGTTAACACTTTTACATTTATCCATTCATGTTACTAGATTGGCATGGCAATTAATGTCTGAAATTAACTGTAAATTGTTTTGTAATTGTTTTCATCTTTTGATGTCAAAGTGGATAATTAATAGAAAGTTAACTTTTTTAAATTTTTAAATATTGGAAAAACATTTTAAGAAAGGTTTATAGGAGATGATAAACAAATTACAAAGACAATGTAATGTTGAATTTTTGCAAAAAGCTACTAGAGTGGGGTATTTATATTGCAAACAACTGGTTTAATATGTGATGCAATGCATATTATTGGATGAATTTTGAGTCCTTGATTAGTGTGCATTTTAAAGTTATGTGGTTTAGTTGCTGATGGCGGTTATATAGCTAGGTTTAAAATAGTGATCCTTGAGAACAGGGGCAGTTGTTGGTTCAATTCTATTGAGAAATATTAATCAATTCATTTGTTTCTGAATGTTAACTGATGTAAATATAACATGTTCACTAGTGAGATATAAGGAATTTTCATATGGGAGATGCCGGGATTTATTACAGTAAAAAATTATTAGGAAAAAAATGAATGAAACTGGTTACAAAATATTTTTATATTTTTCCCACTGAAAATGCCTTCGCAACTTTAGCAGTTTTTTTTTTTTTTTACCTTACAGGGGCTGGTCTGAATCTGGGTGCAGTAAATGAGCCATGATGTTGCCATGTTCACAGACAAAAACTGCACCACTGATTCCACGTCTTGACCTATGCTGGTGATGTGGTGCAGATAACTTATATGACTCTTGTCAAAAAGAAACAGGACTCTGTGCTTTTGTTCCACTGCTCTTACCAGTATCTTTTTCCTTTTACAGCCGAGAAGATATAATGGCCAGCTTAGAATTTGGGTGCAGCAGCTGGCCTCTCTCGACGTCATTAAGCCTCAAGGGTTGGTGTTTTGACTTAGATTGATGCAATTTGCATCCCAACAGGCTTCCCAGACAGGTATGGGTTGGGTGAACAAATTGTAGCAGGTTGGGAGTTTAGTTTTCTTTGGGATACTCCAAATAAATTATAGATAGGATAAACAACATCCACATCCGGCGTATAGGCTTCTGGTGAAGCAAGGGGGCAGGTTCGCAATGTTTGGAGGTAAATAGTGCACCTTTATTCCTGACACGTCATCTGATGGGTCCATAGCCAGAGCCGATGAAGGCCTGCAGAGGCTGAACCAGAATATGAAGAGGCATTCTGGAGTGGAATTGTCCGCCTGGACAGACTGGTAGGGTAAGACCTTCGGCAAGTGTGAAGAATTGGCCTTCGTGGTGATCTCAATGGCTGTTTTTGCTACTAATTTGACATTGGGTGGGCGTTGTCTTATCCCACGTACGCACTTTAAGTTGTCTTATAGCCACAGCAAATGCACCTACAAATTCCAAATAGCAAGAATTGCATCCACGTATTACACAGCCTACTGGTGAGGGCATTGATGTTGAATTGGACGAGATTGATTTTGTTATTCCTTTCAGACCTAAACGGCAAGTAAGGGAGATTTGAGAAAAGAGCAGACCGGCACATTCCCTCCCGGGTGGAATTATGTTTGTCATGAAATTAGTTATTAAAATATAGGCACAAGGGCATTAGATTGTATGCAAATATATAAGAAAAGGGGGGAATGTCAGGATTGTATGTCATGTAATGATCCATTTGCTTGCAACAAAGAATACGCTTTGTTTAACTATTGATCTTGCTCTGCTCATCATTATTAGTATCATACCTGCTTGCAACGAAGTAAATGCCTTACTCCTGATAGCCTTATTTAGTCTGAATAAAGAGGAGCAAGAACGGACTGGACTCTTACATTTTGCCTTTTGAATAAATTTTACTCCTGGAAGTCTAAACAAAAAGGATCCTCCGGGGGGCTGGCGGGAGCGGCCACCTCCAACATGTGGCGTGATGAACCACCATCTCAGGACGACAGGCGTCGTTCAGCACAATAATCTTCTAGACGGTAATAAAAGCGCAATCATCATTCGTCAGGACCGAATTGCACCGGAAGTCCAAGGAACTGAACTGTGGGATCTGTAATACAATATAAAAACTACAACTACTTATTCATCATTATTTCTGTTGTCTTTTGTTTGTACGGTTGCCTAATGGGCAGTCATTAGGAAACATGTGATTTTTGTCCGAATAAAGATACCACCACTTGTTCAACCAGTACAATCTTATAATTTAATTTCTGTATCACTTCCTTTAATGACTGGACAGACTTTACCAACTACAATTCTGACACACTGTGTTCAGTGCATCACATACCAGACAAGAATATGTAATGAGTTTCGTTGATGGACTAAAAAATAATGGATACATGGGGGAGGGGGAGATATATGAGGTCAGAATGATTAAAACAAACCACAGACAGATTTTGTTATTTTCATTAATCTCACATCAGAATTCAAAACACATTTCTATATTGTTTTGGGAGTTTCTTTTGGTGCGGATGAAGTCTCTACAAATTCACTTCTACATTTCCAACAGGTTTTCTGCCAGGCGGATCCGTAAGAAGAGTGAGTTTGTTAAGAACACCTCTGCCGAAGTAGTCAGCCACAACAGAAAATCCGTCATGAGAGCTCTGCAACTGAAACAAAAAAACAAACAAAATAAAACCAAACAGGTTGCATTTCACCCAAAATCTTTATGCACTACACCACAGTTGACAGGGGTGGGATACAAGGCACACAATAATAATTAGCTCACAATATGGC
>NC_135526.1:10947422-10954922 GCF_051989575.1 Stigmatopora nigra
AACACCACTTCCCTCATCCAGCCCATGGATCAGGGGGTTATCAGGGCCTTCAAAGCCCTCTACACCAAGGCGACAATGGAGGGTCTCATCTCCTCCATTGCTAATTTGCGGCCCGCGTCTTAATATGCAAGATTAATGTCCGTGCGGCCCGCAAGATTGATATGAATGACACGGTGTTCGGAGCTGGATGAACCAATCACGGTGAAGTATACGGCTCTGGAGGACGAGATATTGGCCGGGCTGTCCAGTGCCTCGCTCACTCACTCATTCATTCCTCCAATCAGATGGGCAGAGGAGAAACCGTGAAGCCGATCACGCCGCTCGGCCGTAATCCAATACGATCGGAGAGCGAAAGTGCGCATGCGCCACAGACCCGCGCGACTGAAAGTCAAATGTCAAATCGAAAGTGCGCATGCGCCACAGAACCGCGCGACTGAAAGTTAAAAGTTCAATCTGAGACTCATTCCAAGTGTAAACACATATTACAGCCCCGGAGTGGTCTGTTTCAAAGCCTGCCGTGAAGAGAAAGGTCAGTGATGAGCACAGACAGTTTCAAGAAAGTGGGGAGTGCAATATTTCTTTGTTGAGCACAGGGGCACCCCGACGTGTCTCATTTGCACTGAAAAAGTTGCGGTCCACAAGGAATAACAAGGAATACAATTTGAAACGTCATTATGCTACGAGACATGCTGAGGAGTACGACAAATACCAGGGAGATGAGAGAGCCAACCAGGTTGACAGTCTTAAAACAAGTCTTCTGAGGCAACAGGGTTTTTTCAAGAGGGCTACAAAAGAAAGTGATGCAGCAGTCGAAGCTAGCTACGCCGTTTGTGAGATGATTGCCAAGGCAGGCAAGCCATTCACAGAAGGTGAATTTATCAAAAAGTGCATATTACAGGCTGCACATATTGTTTGTCCAGAAAAAAAAAAAGTCAGTTCAACAACATCAGCCTTTCTGCCAACATCGTGGTAGAGCGCATTTCTGAACTGTCAAGTGACATTTATGGTCAACTTTGTGAGAAAGCGCAAAACTTCAGTGTATATTCAGTGGCTCTTGATGAGACCACAGACATCACAGACACTGCCCAGTTCGCAATATATGTCCGTGGTGTTGATGACAATTTTGAAGTGTTGGAGGAGTTGCTCACAATAATTCCAATGCATGGCCAGACCACCGCTAAGGAATTATTTCACAAGCTGTGTGATGCCATTCAGAATGCCGGTTTGCCATGGAAGAGCTTTGTTGGAATAACAACTGATGGAGCCCCATCAATGATTGGGAAGAAGAATGGACTGGTAGCACTTGTTAAAAAAAACTGGAAGAGGAGGGTGTGGAGGAGGCCATAGCTCTGCACTGCATTATCCATCAGCAGGCCCGTTGCAGCAGATGCCTGAAGTTTGACAATGTGATGTCTGTTGTTGTGAAATGCATCAACCAAATCAGATCCAGGGGCTTAAAGCATAGAAGGTTTCGTGCTTTTTTGGAGGAAATGGAGTCTGAACATGGGGATGTGCTCTACTTCACTGAGGTATGTTGGCTCAGCAGGGGAAATGTGTTGAAGAGATTTTTTGAGTTGAGAGCAGAAGTAAAAGACTTCATGGAGATAGACGGGGTTGCTGTTCCTGTGCTAAGTGATCCCAAATGGCTCATGGACTTAGCTTTTCTTGTTGATATCACACATGAGCTTAATGTACTGAACAAGAAGCTACAAGGCCAGGGGCAACTTGTCAGTGCTGCCTATGACTATGTGAGAGCATTCTGCACTAAACTTTTGTTATGGAAAGCCCAGCTCTCTCAGACAAACCTTTTCCATTTCTCAGCATGCAAGGCTCTTGTGGATGCAGGCACACCACTCAGTGGTGAGAAATATGTGGAGGCCATTTCGAAGCTGCAGGAGGAATTTGATCACAGATTTGCAGACTTCAAGACATACAAAGCTATATTTCAAATGTTTGCGGACCCCTTCTCATTTGATGTGCAAGATGCCCCTCCTGAGCTTCAAATGGAGCTCATTGACCTGCAGTGCAAATCTGCACTCAAAGCCAAGTTCAGGGAGGTGAGTGGAGAAGCAGACAAGCTTGGACTTTTTTGAGAGAGTTGACCCCCAGCTTCCCTGAACTTTCCCGAATCTTCAAGCGTACCATGTGCCTTTTTGGGAGCACATACTTGTGTGAGAAACTCTTCTCCACCTTGAACTTTAATAAGTCCAAATATAGGTCCAGACTTACTGATGAGCATCTTCAAGCTCTATTGAGGGTCTCCACTGCTTCCTCCCTCAAGCCAAATGTGACTGAGCTATGTGAGAAGAAGCGCTGCCAGGTCTCTAGCAGCAAGAAGTAAAGTTCAGAAAGTTAAAATTTAAAGAGCTGTTAATACAGACATTTGAAACAAAATACAAATAATTAGTTTTCTCTACTTAGCCAGCCACTGTATATCTACTGTATTCTCATTATTATTTTATTACTTATTGATTTATTTTTTATTCATCTTTAAGTTAATTTATTTAATTCATTATGTTTTGTTAAAAAATAAAGTTATTTGATAACGTTGGAATGTTTTATCAGCGCTTTTCTTGTGGAAATCCTGATGCGGCCCAGCCTCACCCAGACTCTGCCTCTTGCGGCCCTCAGGTAAGTTGAGTTTGAGACCCCTGCTCTAAAGGGCATGAAAGAGCAGACACTCATCTCCAGTTGGAGGAAATTGTGGCCAAACAAAATCACTCAGGATTATGCGGGTTTCACGCCTAACGAGATCCATCACTCTGCCGTCGATAAGGCTGTCAGGCTGGCTCGGTTGGTGCAGACTGAAGGCTTCTCGGATATGATGGCTGATGAGATTAGAAATCTCATCGACTGTCACCCAGACCCACTGACAGAGGAGGACCTACAGGAGATGACCAAGTCGGCGAGTGAGGAGGAAGAGGAGCCTGCTGCCGACGATGAGGGTGACGAAGCTGACGAAGGTCGCCTTACTTTACATAATTTGCAGGACCTCTTTAATACAGCCAAAGACCTCCAAAGAAAGGCCAAAGAAATGGACGATAACATGGTGAGGGCAGTCGAGTTCAACAATCGCATCGATGAGGTCATGGCTGTTTACAGGCGCATCCTCACCGACCAAAAAAAACAACGTTCCCAACTCCCCATAACAATGTTTCTTACGTGCAAAAAAACTGCAGAAGATCCTCCATCCGGACTGCTATGATGTTTTTGAATTTCTGCTATGATTTTTTTGAATTTCTAAGTTTTCTGAATAAAAGTTTACATTTATTACATTTGCAGTGATTTTTTTGTATGCACCAACATAACACCTGCATTCTAATGTGGAATAAAACACCTGAATGAACAGCATATTAGCCTGGTGGTGGTTTTTATGCACGTGTTATACGTTTCTATAAGCGTTTTTGATGGCGCCCACCTACTTCGCGGATTCACCCTACTGCGGGGGGGGTCCCGGTCCCCATTAACCGCGATAAGCGAGGGATCACTGTATATATTATTTATGGGTATTGAACCGTATTAGCGCTACGGAAGGAGCCCCAGACGCTATTTCCGGTGTGCAGTGACTGCTGGGGTGTACGAGTCCTTTTGTCAATACACCCAGGTTGACGGCTGTGATAACTGTGCACTAATAGTATCAATTTACTACAACCGCGAACACACTCATTTGGTGCTTCATGCACGCTACACCTGCACGCTAAAATCACATCCATCCATATCAATATCCATATCCATTCATATCCATCCATATCAATATCCATATCCATTCATATCCATCCATATCCATCCACATCCATCCACATCCATCCACATCCATCCACATCTATCCACATCTATCCATATCCATCCATATCCATCCATATCCATCCACATCCATCCACATCCATCCACATCTATCCATATCCATATCTATCCATATCAATATCTATCCATATCAATATCTATCCATATCCATATCTATACATATCCATCTCCAACCTCTCACCCGATCAAGACACTGGAGAGGATCATCCTCAACCACCTGAGCCCCCTGATGAATGCAGAGCTGGACCCTCTGCAGTTCGCCTATCGTCCAGGCATTGGTGTGGAAGATGCTACCACCTACCTGATGCACAGGTCTCTTTCACACCTGGAGAACTCGGGAAGCACGGTGAGAATGATGTTTTTTGACCTCTCCAGTGCATTCAACACCATTCAGCCGGTCCTTCTGAGAGGGAAACTGGAGGTGGCTGGAGTAAGGAACTACCTAGCTGCATGGATCATCGACTTCCTCACCAACAGACCACAATATGTGAAACTCCAGGACTGTACGTCTGATGTGGTAACTTGCAGCACGGGGGCCCCACAAGGCACAGTGCTTTCCCCACTCCTCTTCTCCCTCTACACGTCAGACTTTAAACATAATACAGACACCTGCCACCTCCAGAAATTCTCCGATGACACCGCCATTGTTGGACGAGTGACTGACGGGAACGACCTGGAGTACAGGGGAGTCATCACAGCCTTTCTACTGGTGTAGGCAAAACCACCTGCACATCAACACCAGCAAGACAAAGGAAATGGTCGTTGACTTTCGGAGGACACCTCAACAGACCACTCAGGTGAACATCCAGGGTAAAGACATTGAAATCGTGGAGAACTTAAAGTACCTGGGTGTTCACCTCAACAGCAAACTAGACTGGTCCACAAACATAGATGCCCTGTACAGAAGGGGCCAGAGCCGCCTCTACCTGTTGAGGAGCCTACGGTCCTTTGGTGTGTGCAGGTCACTGTTGAGGACCTTCTATGACACTGTGGTGGCATCTACTGTGTTTTATGCTGTGGTCTGTTGGGGAAGTGGGAGCACGGAGAGGGACAGGAACAGGCTGAACAAGCTGATCAGGAGGGCCAGCTCTGTTCTGGGCTGTCCTTTGGACTCTGTGGAGGAAGTGGGAGAGCGGAGGATGCTGACCAGGATGAGGTCCATCATGGACAGCACCTCCCACCCCCTGCACGAGTCGGTGGAGTCCCTTCGAAGCTCCTTTAGCAGTAGACTGCGGTACCCTCACTGCAGGAAGGAGCGCTTCCGTAGATCCTTCCTCCCATCAGCCGTCAGGCTCTTCAACTTAAAAAAGGCTGTGGGTTAGGACCTCCTGAATTCGGATACAGTATAGATGTGCTTCTATATATATGTATGTGTATGTATATATATATATATATATATATCTCAGCAACACAGTTACCTATTTATATATTTATTCATGTATTTATTTATTAACTTACTATTAAGTACCTATTTGTGTATAATGCCTTTCCTATTCCTGCATCCTCACCCTCTTCCTATTGCAACAAAGAAATTTCCCGATTACGGGATGAATAAAGTTATCCAATCCAATCCAATCTATCCATATCCATATCTATCCATATCTATCCATATCCATCCATATCCATCCATATCCATATCTATCCATATCTATCCATATCTATCCATATCCATATCTATCCATATCCATATCTATCCATATCCATATCTATCCATATCCATATCTATCCATATCCATATCTATCCATATCCATATCTATCCATATCCATATCTATCCATATCCATATCTATCCATATCCATATCTATCCATATCCATATCTATCCATATCCATATCTATCCATATCCATATCTATCCATATCCATATCCATATCTATCCATATCCATATCTATCCATATCCATATCTATCCATATCCATATCTATCCATATCCATATCTATCCATATCCATATCTATCCATATCCATATCTATCCATATCCATATCTATCCATATCTATCCATATCCACCCGTCCTCTCTATCTCTCTCTCTATATACACCCCCTCCCCCCTCCACAAACAGACATGGCATTTGATGACTAATTTTGTTAGTACAGTTAACATACAATTAATCTTTCAACCCCCGAATTACGCTTGAAGTACCTGTCTGTTGAAATGGTCATGCAGGTCACTTTTCTGGTCCTGGGCTCGTAGCATGTCAATTACTTTGCGGTTTTCTGGAGCACAAGTTGGACACTCAGCCTCATTGTCAGCATAACTTTCAAAGCAGTGTTGGTGAAAGGAGTGGCTGCACAGGAAATGGACTGATGGAAGCTCCAAGGGACTGTTGCACATATTACACTTGGTCTTCTGGAATATTTTTGCACTGTGAGAATATTGATTTTCAGTTACAAACCATTACGTCTTGAGCAATTTAAACATTTTCAAGTTTAACAATTTTAAAAGATGAGGTCGGTCATTTTTAATTTGAACAACACAAGTGTGAATGACAATTTAAAATACATTAATGCATGAATTTTAAATAATGTCTTTATGAAACAGTAACTGGTGGCATGCCTAATTGCAACTATGATGTTTAGTCAACCATGAAAATACATGGCATATAGAAGCAAGTACATGGCCACCCCAATTGAAAGCAAGACTTGTGTAAATCCATATACCACTGTACAGTGTAAGAAAACTAAAAACAGACAAACTCACACTAAAACTAACCCACCTTGTTTTGAGCTCTTGTATCTGAGAGCGGAGGTGAGTAGTTTCTTCACGATATTGCTGTATTTTATATTCGTCACTCTCTATCTGTAGGCTCTCCCTCTGCAGTTTGTTTATCAAGTAGTCTTTAATAACAGATAGAGTTGCTGTCGAGTTATGGGCCAGTGTCTGCACAACTACAAAGAAAAATAATTAAAACATTACATATTTTTTTCCAAAAGGTAAAAAATAAAATAAAGATAGGTTAATTAATTCATTTATTTAGTACATTTAAAAAAAATACCAAGAAGAGGAGGCATCAAATTGTTTTGGTCAATGTGACACAAAACCTCACTGATGTAGGCTTTGCAATCTTCTTCTTTCCTGGCAAAGTACCCCAAGGCTTGTTCCCACAGGCAGACTTCCTGGTCACCATAACATTTACAGGCTTCAACCACTTTGTCATACACTTCATTCTGCATGTGGTAGTGCATAATCTGTTGATACCTGTAAAGTGGTTGGTTGGCAAATCAGTGTCCATTTTTATCTATTTTAAAATGTGCTTCTTGTACATTGTTTATAGACTTTGACTTGACATGTGAACATGAATGAGGACCATAGTTGATATTACCCTATTAAGATATATCTATGTATATTTGAATACATTATGAAATGGGGACAGGCAGGGCACAGCCCGAAGAGATGATGTGAGTTCCCTCCCATTCACATGGGCTCACCACCTGTGTGAGGCGCCAAAGAGGTCGGGTGCATCAACAGTTAGGCAGGATCCTTGGTGGTCGGTTCCCCCGGCTGCAGAAACTGGAACTTGGGACGGTTGGGAAAGAGCCTGAGCTAGTGAGTGACGTTGAGAAATTTCGGCTCGACAAAGTGGGGCTCACCTCTACGCACAGCTTGGGTTCCCGATACCACTCTTCTCGAGGGGATTGGACACTTCTACTCTGGAGATACCCGCGGTAGAGGCGCTGAGCGGGTGCGGGCATACTTA
>NC_135526.1:10962422-11017422 GCF_051989575.1 Stigmatopora nigra
TGTATGACTCGAGATACAAAAAAAGATCCAAGTTACGAAAGTAAAAAGTAAATGCATTTTCTTAAACATTATTTTATTTAGAATTTTCCTTATTGAGTAATAAAAACCTACAAATGTAACATGGCACATTTTCATACACACAACACAGGGAACAAATAACAGTCTAAAAAATGGACGGTTTTGGCCTTGGTAGAACGGACTCTGGCCGCCATCTGGCGCACCTCAGGTTTTACATCTACGACGGCGGGAGATATTTCATTGGTACAGGGCACATTTTCACACGCTTTATTTATTTTAAGACATAAGTTAATCATTTGCTTATAATCATCTCTCAATTTTGTGTTTCCTCACATCTTTCATACAAAATAGAGTCTGCAAGAGTGCGGAAGACAGAGTGCGCGAGAGCTCGTGCGAGAGAGCCTGAGAGAGCCTGCAAGAGAGCGTGCAAGAGACAGAGAGAGAGACAGAAACTGGTGGGGTGTTTTCAATGTGTCACAATTTTGCCCATTATACTGTATTATATATTGGCAAACAAAGGGTTAATCATGGCCACTGACATATGGCAGTCACTCATGCTCACTGACTGTGGCGACTAGGGGCTGTAATTGGACTTCCAAAAAAAAAAAAAATAAACAGGATGGCGCCGTTCACGCGGGAGCAAGTGGCACTAGCTCTGCACACTTATGCTTTTGGTGTTTTACAGCCCTTCTATCTTTTTTTAATTACATTTTAATATTTCTTAATACTTTGTTTTACTTTACTTTGTACTATATATTTTTTACTTTAAGGTTTTTACAACTTTCCTTGTTCTGTTAGCCTGGCTTCTTTCGGCCACTTCTTTTTTGGAAACATTCAGCCATGCTTACGCTGTCACACACATGGGACTAGCTGTTGCAATACGCAGCAGAAGGAGCAACACCTCGGTGCCGCCGGGGGATTCGGAGCTGGACAAAAGTGCCGGGGGAAGAGGCAACCCTTCTGACCAACCATTCCATCATGGGATAAGATGGAAGCGCTGTCGGCGCTTACCTGCAAAGGAGTCGAGGGGCTCAACTCTGCTACTGTTGTCTTCAGCTCCAGACTACTGAGGAACTGTGCGGATGAGCTTGGAAGAGTGACTGTGTGACAGGGTGAAGTGATTGATGTTAGACATGAGTGCAGGAGTTAAGTTAAGTGATTGATGTTAGACATGAGTGCAGGAGTTAAGTTAAAAAGGGACTCATGCCGCTAGTGTGACAGGGTTAATTAGTTGATGTTATATATGAGTGCAGGTGTTAAGTTGAAAGGGGACTCATGCCGCTAGCATGCGAAAAACAAGGGGCGATGACGTAATGACTAACCAATGGTCATAGACCTTGGTAGGGTATAATAACGGGCTATTCAGACAGTTATCCAAGTTGGTTTTGGAAAGACAACAAAGAGCCTGTCTGATTATTTCACCCGTCTGTTAAAGGTATGTAGCTTTGTTTTGTATAACGACTGAGTGTGAGATGTGCAAGAGGCAATAGTAGCATGTCAGAAAGAACGGAATGCTTAAGTGATGCTTGTTTACTTCTTTATGTGTGCGCGTAAATGTGCGAGGCTCGGGTATTGTTTACAGCAAGCTACCTTCGGCCGCTGATTATTTACTTTTTCATGTGTGCGAGTAAATGTGCGAGTCTCGGGTATTGTTTAAAGCGAGCTACCTTCGACCGTGGGTTGTTGACTTTTTTTTTATGTGTGTGCGCGAATGTGCGCGTCTCGGGCGCATTGTCTACAGCAGGCTACTTTCGGCCGCCGTTATAACAGTAGCATAATAGTATGCAGTAAATGACGGCCGGAACAAAAAGTAACAAGTTATAATACTCATAAGTTATAATCGTTTATGCAGCAAGTACATTGCTTTGGATTATAACGGGTTGTTAATATGTTACTATGTATATATTTGAGTGTTATTGTATATTATGTTTTGTGTGAATTGCTTATATAACTGAAGTTGGTTTTGGAAAGACAACAAAGAGCCTGTCTGATTATTTCACCCGTCTGTTAAAGGCGAAACCACTACCACACTTCTACCCGTGAAAGAAAATCACGGGTACAACATTTTTGGAGGCACCGCTGGGATTTGCTGCTTTGATGTCCAGTATTCACAACCTGAGTACTGAATGCTGAGCCCGCAAAACCTAAACCACAACCAGGATCAAGACAGTGAGAAGAGGTGTTGCTGTTAAAAGGAACGTGAAGTTGGCAGAGTACTCGTCATCTGAGGCCAGTAGAGATCATCAGAGAGACGGTAAAAACGTGCCAGTTCAGTGTTCACTTTTGCATCATAAACCAAACTCCTACCGTGTTGAGAAAATGGAAATGGAACGGGAGCAAGTACGCATAGAGGTAGAAGAAATGTTGTGCAAGCTAACAGTTAATGACCTGTTAGAAATATGTGATTTCCTTAACATAGGGAGTCCGAAACACATATCTCAATTCCAATTGTTGTGGCACATTAATAACCACCTGGGAAGGAACGAACTCAAAGACGAGGATCAAGGTATGTCTGAGTTGTTAAAATTGAAGGAGAAAATAGATGAGATGAGGCATGAAGGCAAAGGGGCTGAAAATGGGAAGCCAGGATCTTTGCCCCAGCTACCCGCCGCGGGGGACATTCAAAGGGACGTGCCTCCCCAGTACCCGCCAAGCTCGTACTGGCGGAAAGATTTTAAGATTGCGGGTCAAATAGGTGAACCAGACCAGAAGGACAAGCTAACCTTCTCCAGTCTGGTTCACCAAATTGAAAAGGGAACGAGTAGGGGGTACCAGGACGTGGAAATTGTTGACGCTGTGATCAGAGCTATCTCCCCTGGTCTACAACTCAGAAACTATCTGGAAGAAAAAGCTAATCTTACCCTGCCCACACTCAAGTGCGTCCTCCGTGCTCATTTTCAGGAGAGGAGTGCTACCGACCTTTACAAACAGTTAACTTCGGAAGCACAGCAGATCAGGGAGACCCCGCAAAGTTTTGTCATGCGAGTGTTGGGTCTGAGACAGAAAGTATTGTTTGCATCCCGTGAGGCAGAATCGGGGCTTCAGTACGACCCAAGCCTAGTACAGCGTATGTGTTTACACACAATACTCACTGGGCTTCAGAGCGACAATATACGGATGGATATGCAGCCTCTCTTATTGGACTGCCAAACGTCCGATGAACTATTATTGGACAGGTTAAACATAGCCTGCGCTAATGAAGAAGAAAGAAAAAATAAAAAGAAGCTTAGTACTCCACAGGCAGCGAGACAAGTGAACCAGGTACAGTCGGAAGACCTGCTACCTTCTAATCGGCCTGCCGAAGAAAAAGCTAAAATGTCTCCGGAAGTAAAAGCGGAGCTTGCCAAACTGCATAACCGTTTCGCGCCTCTTGAAGGTCTCAGTGCCGATGTCGCTCAGATTAAAGAGGCGTTACAACAGACTCGGTTCCAGCATCAGTCCTACCCCCCGCCCTCTGGCAGGAGACCAGTGATGGACCCCCAGGCACCTACGGTCCGACAAAATTATTACAACCAGCCACCAACACCTCACTGGAACACAGGCCGCCCCGCCTATGTCCCGAGGAGGTGTTTTGTCTGCCAGCAGGAAGGGCGAGATGTTCCGTGCACACATTGCTATCGGTGTGGAAGCGAAGAACATTTCCAAGCTGGCTGTAAAAGCCGAGTTGTCAGGCCACAAAGAGAAGCCCCTTTAAACAACTAATGGTTGCCCCTGCGGGACGAGGGTCAACCATGAAGAGAGAAAGGTTCCAACGATTCCCACATAGTGACCGGGGGGAACTTCCCCGCAGAGAGAAAGGCATTCCCAACCGATCACCCCCGGCAATAATAGGTCACCAACACAAAATTACCTCTCTAGTTGGAAGGCAATGTCTAGTGCAGTGTTACATAAATGGTCACCAACTACAAGCATTATGGGACACAGGCTCACAAGTTTCAATCATTGATGAAAGGTGGAAAGATGAATATTTACCTGACGTGCAACTGAGAAATGTGTCAGAAATATTAGAAACATCTGCAGACCTGACATTGATTGCAGCAAATGGGATTGAGATGCCTTTTATTGGGTGGGTGGAGACAACATTCCATCTAGTCTCAATGGTAAACAGAGAAGAACCATTGATTATCCCAATGCTGGTAACCAGCGGGCATCATCTGTCCCATCCCATTATTGGTTTTAATGTCATTGAACATATTCTGGCACAGACTGAAGTACATCAACAGCACCTTGCTGTGAGTAGTGCTTTCCCCAGTCTTAAAAGAAATGAGGTGAAGACTTTGATTCAGGCCGTCAGTGCGGAACAGAGAGACCAATATGTGGTGAGAACTAAGAAGAACAGGGTCTTGGTACCCAAACACACCATTATTCAAGTTGAGTGTCGGGTAGCCTCCACACCTTTTAAAGAGGGCACAAGTGTGCTGTTCCAACCAGATGTGAATTCCCAGTGGCCAGATGGTCTTGAGTTCAACGACACCTTGGTCAGAATAAGAAAAGGGTTTTCCCCTGTAATCAAAGTTGATGTCTCGAATCCAACGGGCCACAATATTGTCTTACCCGGGCGCACTGTAATTGGCACAGTACAAAGCGTTTTGACTATACTTCCTGCTGAAATTTTTGAACCAACACCAGCACCAATTGCAGTGAACCATACCAGCACTCACACCCCATTCAAGACGGGTGAACAATGGGACCCACCTGTAGATGTAAGTCACTTGACAGAGAAGCAAAGACAAATAGTCAAACGAATGCTGAGAGAAGAGTGTCACTCCTTCTCCACCTCAGACAATGATATTGGCCGCATTGACAGATTACAAATGACTATCTCACTCAAAGACACTGAGCCAGTCAAGCGTTCATATATGTCGGTGCCCCGACCATTGTACCAAGAGATGAAGGGGTATCTCCATGACTTAATAGCACAAGGCTGGGTGAGAAAGTCAAACTCATCATACTCCTCGCCAGTCGTGTGTGTCAGAAAAAAAGATGGAACCCTTCGTTTGTGTGTAGACTACAGAGATTTAAATAGAAAGACACATCCCGATCGGCAGCCGATCCCCAGAGTCCAAGACATCATGGACAGCTTGGGCGGAAACTCTTGGTTTTCCCTCCTCGACCAGGGGAAGGCCTATCACCAGGGATTTGTGTCTGAAGAATGCCGAGCAATGACTGCTTTTGTTACCCCCTGGGGACTATATGAGTGGATACGTATCCCTTTTGGTCTCATGAACGCTCCTGCATCGTTTCAGCGTTGCATGGAAGAATGCCTGGAAGGACTCCGGGACAACATATGCATCCCTTACTTGGATGACACGCTGGTGTTCAGCAAGACTTTTGAAGGGCATGTAGAAAATGTGAGACGAGTGTTGTGTCGCCTCAGAAAGTATGGGATAAAACTAAAACCCAGCAAGTGCAATCTTTTCAAAGCTGAGGTTCGCTACTTGGGTCGAATCGTCTCGGCAGAGGGAAGTAGAATAGATCCTGCAGATTTTGAAGCTGTTCGATCACTGAAAGACGTTAAACCACACACTGTGGGTCAACTCAGAAAGATGCTTGGTCTTCTGACTTATTATAGACAATATATAAAAGACTTTTCCCGAAGAGCGAGTTGTCTGTATGACCTTCTGAAAATGGACCAAAGTGATGCCCGAAACAAAACAAAGACAAAGAAACCAAGCCACGTCGTTCCGTCAAACAAGCCGATCGTGTGGACTGATGAGCACCAGCAGGCGCTTGAACAATTGATTGAATGCCTGCTCCATCCACCAGTATTAGGGTTCCCAGATTTTACCCAGCCCTTCATCGTACATACTGATGCCTCACACCAAGGGTTAGGTGCAGTGTTATGTCAGAAACAGGATGGTAAACTTAGAGTCATTGCCTACGGCTCCCGCACATTGACAGCAGCTGAAAAGAATTATCACTTGCACTCTGGGAAACTGGAATTTTTGGCCCTAAAATGGGCGATCACTGACAAGTTTCGAGATTATCTGTACTATGCCACAGCATTCACTGTATATAGCGACAACAACCCACTCACATACATTCTTTCCACTGCAAAGCTAAATGCAACCACTTCTAGGTGGGTGGCAGAACTGGCCGATTTCCACTTCACAATAAAATATAGGCCAGGGAGGGAAAACAAAGATGCTGATGCTTTGTCAAGGATGCCGCTGGATGTTGAGGCTTTGATGAAAGAATGTTCTGAGGAACTGCCACCCGATGCTATCGTTGCCACGATCCAAGCAGTCAGGGCACAGGAAGTATTCCCTTTGATGCCGCCTTCATTTCAAATCTGTTGTTCAGTCACAGATGTAGAGGCGACAGCTGCTGCGTCAATCAACCCTGTGCCAAAAGAAGAGATAAGGAAAGCACAACAATTGGACCTGGTCATTCGTCCGGTGTTGAATTATAAGCGGTCAGGTGGTAAGCCATCGGCTGAGGAATTGAAGGCGCTCTGCCCAAAGACAAAATGCTTGCTCAGGCAGTGGGAGAAATTGATAATAGACAGTGACGGGGTTCTGTGCAGAACCACAACGACCCGTAATCAGATGGTCCTGCCAGAACAATATCGAGGAACAGTCATGCAAGAGTTGCATAACAATATGGGGCACCAGGGCGTCGACCGCACAGTATCTCTTGTGCGTGACCGTTTCTTCTGGCCGTATATGCAGTCTGATATTGAACATTATGTGACGAGAACCTGCCATTGTCTCAAACAAAAGAAACCATGCCAGGAACAGAGAGCGCCATTGACAAATATTGTGACAACACAACCCTTTGAGCTGGTCTGCATTGACTTTCTTCATCTTGATAGATGTAAAGGCGGATATGAATATATCCTCGTCATAGTTGACCACTTTACACGTTTTGTCCAAGCATATGCCACCACCACCAAGTCAGGAAAAGCTGCTGCAAACCTTATCTTCAATGACTTTGCTCTGAAGTTTGGGTTCCCCGTACGTATCCACCACGATCAGGGAAGAGAATTTGAAAACCAGTTGTTCACCCAGCTGAAGAAACTCAGTGGTATGGCTGGATCAAGGACAACACCGTATCACCCGATGGGTAATGGTCAAGTGGAACGAATGAACAGAACACTACTGCAGATGCTCAGAACACTGACTGTGACACAGAAATCGAATTGGAAGGAGTCTTTGAACAAACTTGTGCATGCTTACAACTGTACCCGTTGTGATGTGACAGGTTATTCACCATTTTATCTACTGTTCGGGAGATCGCCAAGGCTCCCAGTGGACATGCTCTTTGGACTGTGCAACAGGTCCGATACAGATGGACAGCAGGACTATGTGGAGAAATGGAGACGAGGGATGGAGGAGGCGTACACCATTGCCACCGAGAACGCACGGAAAGCGGCAGAAAAAGGTAAAAAGCACTATGACACTAAAGTAAGGAGTTCTGTGCTACAACCAGGAGAACGCGTCCTGATAAAAAACCTGACACCAAGAGGAGGACCTGGGAAGCTCCGTGACTTCTGGGAAGATACAGTTCACACAGTGGTGAAGCAAATGGGATCTGACCTACCAATTTATGAAGTTAGGCCAGAAAGAGGTAAAGATCGTTCCAGAATTCTGCACAGAAATCTACTAATGTCTTGTGACCATTTGCCCGTTGAGATAAGACCAGAAGAAGGGAAAATCGGCACGAGGACGCCGAGAAAGAAACAGCAGCCGGCATCTCATCAGGAGTCAGACGAAGAAAGCGATGACGAAGATGACTCCCACTATGAGCTACGCCAGCTAAATGAGAGAGGTGCCCAGGAGATGGAGCCGGAGCGCGGGCCACTGCCTGTGGACCAGACACACGAAGTGAGGGGCCCTGCTTCCGGACCAGTACAAGTGGAAGAGGACCATCAGCTGGAGGACCTGCCTGGTGAGGGAGCAAACCCTCCTCTTGAAGGTCCTAGTGATGAGCAGTTCTCAGAGACTTCCCCGCCAACCGCCGTGACGGAACCTGGGGCGCTGACTGATGAACGGCCGAGAAGGGAGAGACACCCACCACGACGTACGACCTATGACCATCTTGGAATCCCCTCCTGTTATAGTACACAGTCACCGCAGGAGCGGCTAACTGTTTACCCTGCACCAGGAGTGGCCCCTTGGTTAGTACACCTGCATCCATATTACCTGCAGCCACCTTTTTTGTTTGGACTCCAACAAGCTTGAACATACAAGGACGACTGTCATGGACTGTCATGGACTGTCATGGACTGTTATGGACTGTCATGGACTGTTATGGACTGTTATGGACTGTTATGGACTGTGATTACTGTGCCATCCAGTAAAACGTGGACCGTACGAGTTGTGGATTATATTTGAACTATGGCCGTGTCGCCTGGACTGTAATGAGCATCGGCTCACCAAAGTGGAAATGTTTGGGAGCATATTAATGTCGGGACGACATTTGTTTTTGTGGGGGAGAGTGTGACAGGGTGAAGTGATTGATGTTAGACATGAGTGCAGGAGTTAAGTTAAGTGATTGATGTTAGACATGAGTGCAGGAGTTAAGTTAAAAAGGGACTCATGCCGCTAGTGTGACAGGGTTAATTAGTTGATGTTATATATGAGTGCAGGTGTTAAGTTGAAAGGGGACTCATGCCGCTAGCATGCGAAAAACAAGGGGCGATGACGTAATGACTAACCAATGGTCATAGACCTTGGTAGGGTATAATAACGGGCTATTCAGACAGTTATCCAAGTTGGTTTTGGAAAGACAACAAAGAGCCTGTCTGATTATTTCACCCGTCTGTTAAAGGTATGTAGCTTTGTTTTGTATAACGACTGAGTGTGAGATGTGCAAGAGGCAATAGTAGCATGTCAGAAAGAACGGAATGCTTAAGTGATGCTTGTTTACTTCTTTATGTGTGCGCGTAAATGTGCGAGGCTCGGGTATTGTTTACAGCAAGCTACCTTCGGCCGCTGATTATTTACTTTTTCATGTGTGCGAGTAAATGTGCGAGTCTCGGGTATTGTTTAAAGCGAGCTACCTTCGACCGTGGGTTGTTGACTTTTTTTTTATGTGTGTGCGCGAATGTGCGCGTCTCGGGCGCATTGTCTACAGCAGGCTACTTTCGGCCGCCGTTATAACAGTAGCATAATAGTATGCAGTAAATGACGGCCGGAACAAAAAGTAACAAGTTACAATACTCATAAGTTATAATCGTTTATGCAGCAAGTACATTGCTTTGGATTATAACGGGTTGTTAATATGTTACTATGTATATATTTGAGTGTTATTGTATATTATGTTTTGTGTGAATTGCTTATATAACTGAAGTTGGTTTTGGAAAGACAACAAAGAGCCTGTCTGATTATTTCACCCGTCTGTTAAAGGCGAAACCACTACCACACTTCTACCCGTGAAAGAAAATCACGGGTACAACAACTGCATATTCTCTACCTCGGTCACAGTCTGCAGAAGTTCCCAATCTTGTGGAAAACTTCCTGTGTGGTTCCAGTTTTTGTCCAAGTTTACATCTTTTGAGTCTGTATCCGTTTTTGCTACCGCAACCAAAATGACGCCGTTCAAGTGGCAGCCGGTGGCGGTAGCTCGATCCACCCTTGCTTGGTTTTGTTTTTGCTGCTTTTTCTGCCTTAATAATTTGATTTGGTAATTTTTGTCCCTCCTTGGGACAAGCCAGGGAAGAGCAGCTGCGGTCAATCTGCAGATTACTTCCTGTTTGGTATTTAAAAATCAATGAGTCCTAGTACCATTGTCGGATCCTTCCTGCATGCGTCAAGAATGCTCGCGTATACTCCTGCACTATTCCAGCATGTTCCTGCATGTCACGGCGTGGGTTCAATAGCTATTGCAGCCCCGCTCCCTTTCTCCTCTCGTTCTCCTGTTTCCGGTTTGGTATCACTACCGGTTTCTAAGTCCTTGTTGTTCTGTAAATATCCCTTATGAGTTATTAAGGATCTTGCTTTGAAGCTCCTAGCCTCAATTCCCTTCCTGTTCCCCGCGACTAGGTTTAACTCCCTTCCCGAGCGCGCCACGACAACGCAGCGCGATCATAACAATTCTTAATGATCCCATTTACTTTGATTTGCTTTGTACTTTCTGCGTTTGCTTTGTTGTTCAGCAGCCTTTGCGACTGTACTGTCTAACTCATAATGCCTTTTCTTACTACTGTCACAATGAAATTTTCCCAAATACGGGATGAATAAAGTTATCCAATCCAAATTTCTGTGTGTCTGAAAGATCTAATACATTAATTAAGTATTTCTTTTGGGAATAGTTTTGCCTTTCATGGGGATGGCAGTCTCCACTTGTAATGGAAAATTTGCATTATCGACCATTGAATTAGGTTCCAACCTTATATGGTGTGGGGGTATGCATGGTGCCCCCTAAGAATTTGTGGGTTATATCCAGGTAACAGTTTCCTCCCACAAACCAAAATATGCTTGCGAGGCTAGTTTAACACTCTAAATTAGCCCTGTCTGTGAGTGTGAGCGTGAATGTTTGGCCGTCTTGTGATTTCGATCGGCTGGCCACCAAGATGTAATCAATCGATCAGATATCAAGGTGGAAAATATATAATATATAAACGAGCTGCTCTGCAAAATGGGGGGGGGGGGGGTATTAGTCAATATTTTCTAGATAAACTTTCATGGGTGGGCTACTATATTGACTCATGAGAAGTCTCATGTCGCGACAAGGGGGTGTTGGGCTGAATGCAGCGCCACTAAATAAACACGATTGCGAAGGGCGGCGGATGTCCTTCACTGTACTGCATAAAAGATGCTGAGATGTTCAATGAAAGGGGTTTTTGTTCCTGTCCCACTGCTGTCCAATTGTGCACGCTGTTCGAGCGTCAATACTTTACTTCTCACAATGCTTCATTGCACCGGCTTGCTTAGATCCCGTTGTTTTTCCCTTATTTCTGCACTGGGTTATGCAAAACAACACGTAAAAAAATGCAACCTGTACGCCTAGTGCTCGTATATATCACGTATATATCGTAAGACAGTACGCTATTTTCCTAAGTAGCCTCTCACCGACTCGGCCACCAGGCTGTCTCGTATACTCTTGTCTCAAATTTGTCTCGTTTCTCAAGGAAAATATTTGCTCGGAAAGTCTCTCGTATCTCAAAGTTCTCAAATATTGGGGCACTCGTATGTCAAGGTATTACTAATGTCAATAATAGTAATAGTCAATAGTAATGTCAATAAAAAATAACTTATAACATTAGACACTTCATGTTGTTCAGACCTCAGGGTGCTGTTCATGTGCCCAGTCTTGAAATCGCAGCTCAAGGAGTGTATCATAAACACCCTGTGGAGAATTGGGATCCACCTCAATCATGTGCTCCAAGTAGGCTTTGAGCTCCCGGGGATTATTGGCAAATATTGGAATAAATTCCTCAGAATTGGCCTAAAATAAAAATACATATGGATGAAGACATAACAAAATGTAGACACACACAATTTCAAATATCTGGGTCAACCAAATGACTTTTGTATTGTCTCGCATATAAACCGTACTCTTAAAATTGCATTAAAATTGTTGAATTTTATGATTTCATTCATATAAGATGCCCCCTGATTCACAATTCTCACCTTAATATTCATGGTTTTAATATGGAGAACAAATATGTTACTTTGAAGAGAAAAATCATCGCACGTGGTATTTCTAAAATACTGAATCAACCGAAAGAATCGTCTGCTGGATTGCACATTATTTGGGTCACAAACAAGTTAATATGCCTGTCCTTGTAAATCCAAAATATCAAATTATTCAATTTGAAAAATGAAATAAGTCTCTCTAGATGACAACTTGAATTACAATATTCTGAGCAGAAGTTTAAGATGTTGTGGTAGCTATGGAGTATAGAATGTATTCTTTATACTTTTATGCTGTATAGTCACTAGGATAGAATTATGGATAGCCTAGTGGAAATTTCCTTCATGACACCAATGAGTTAGGGGCACGTCATATACCAAGACACGCCCATTTCTTTGTTCACCTCTTCCCGCCTTAAGTTTGTACCTAGGTCACATGACCCTTTGTTAACATAACTAGATCAACTGTTGGAGGTAGGTAGGGATTCCAACTGGTCAGGCAGGGAGATGGACACATCTCCCAGCGCTGGCTACTCTGACCCCTCCCTCAGCTGAAGTCTTTGAAAATCTCATCAAGCCGACTCTGCGTGTGCTACCTCTGATCGGAAGTTATTGAATGTATATGGTTTTAAACCCGACAGTAGCCTTATTAAATCTAAAGTAGAAATATCTCAATTCTTTCAATGGTTCATATAACTGCAATAATTATCACTTTCAAACAAGAAATAAAAAGAAAAAAAATCAATGCGGAATTGTGTTTCTTTCTGTGTTCGGAAAGGGTGTTGCCTGCACGTAGACAAATTCAAAAACGAAGTCATGTGAGCAGTACAACCAGGAAGTGTGTCCGTAGCGGTCTGGTGTTCACCAAGTCTCTGGGTGCAACAATAGCACGAGTACACATTACGCAGGTATTAAAGCTGACATTTTAATAATTGACCACAGGACCTTCAATCAGCCCCAACAACTATTGGGGATGTGCTGACATGGTAAACACTACAAACAAATGTATCATGGCAATTTGCGTCCGGACAGTCAGAGCACGTTTAACTACGGTGAGATGGCGACGCCCTGAGCGAGCAATGTTTTTTTTTTCTTGAATTTAATTCATAGACATCAAAATAAAATTTGTTTAGTCTTTGTGACCTTGCAGTTTCATGCATGTCAAGTTTAATTTATGCACATAAAAAGTAATGGATTATAATAAAGATAAAGAATGGATTATAATATATAATACTATAATATTCTACTATTCTACACCAAAAAATAAGAATACCTTTCATAAGTTTTCAAAACTCTGACAATTTTGTTTACAAAGTAAAGTCAAATTTTTGATCATAAAATTAGTTGAAAATATGATAGAAAATGGTGAAGACATTATGATAAGGTTATAAAATAATGTTTATTCAATTTTAAACTTAGTTCTTTACACGATTGCTCCCCAAACACCCATCCGCGGACCGATACCGGTCACACACATTGAACAGGTGAGTGAGCTAGGAGTGGTGACATATCAAAACCCAGCATACTCACAGAATGCCGCCACCCTGATGTGGAAGATGGTGATTTATTTTTTATTGATTTACATACAACGCCTTTGTGTTCATATATCTTTGGGTTAAATCAATATCATTTAGGCCAGGGTGATGGCAAAAAGTATTGATTGAATTTGGCAGTTTGACGTAAATCGGGATCAATCCTTTTAATCCGAACAGCCAATATTAATTGATTCATTTTCTGAACCACTTACAAGGGTCGCACAGGGTGCTGAAGCTAATCCCAAATAACTACAGGCACAAGGCGGTGGTCATCTTGAATTCTTGGCCAGCTATTCAAGATGGACAACAATTCACAAACACACTCATATCTATGAGCAATTTTGAGAGTTCCACCAGCCCATTCTGCATGTTAATTTTGGGATGTGGGAGGAAACCGGAGTACCCATAGAAAAGCCACACAAGCCCGGGAAGAAGATGCAAACTACACCCAGTAAGGACCAACCTGGGATTGAACCTTCAACCTCAAATTCTCGATTGGATTATGGCCTGGACTTTCACATGGCCACTTGGATACTTTTATTTACGAAATGTCCATTGTAGATTTGGCTTTATGTTGGATTGGATAACTATCCATCCCGTATTGATCCCGCATCCTCAACAGACCACTGCATAAAACACTGTAGATGCCACCACAGTGTCGTAGAAAGTCCTCAGCAGTGTCCTGCACACTCCAAAAGACTATAAACTCCTCAGTAGGTAGAAGTGACTCTGGCCCCTTTTATACAGTGCATTTATGTTTGTGGACCAGAATCCAGAGTACTTTTTATGTGCATATATTAAACTTGACATGTGTGAAACTGAAAGGTCACAAAGGCTAAACAAAATGTATTTTGATGTCTATGAATTAAATTCAAGAAAAAAAATCATTGCACGCTCAGGGCGTCGCCATCTCACCGTCGTTAAACGTGTTCTGACTGTCCGGACGCGAATTGCCTTGATATATATATATATTTTATTGTTGAGGTGAACACCCAGGTACTTAAAATTCTCCACGATTTCAATGTCTGTACCCTGGATGTTCACCTGAGTGGTGTGTTGGTGATACCTCCGAAAATCGATGACCATTTCCTTTGTCTTACTGGAGTTGATATAGGAGTCATTTTGCCTACACCAGTCAACAAAGGCCGTGATGACTCTCCTGTACTCTAGGTCATTGAGGATGATTCTCTCCAATGTCTTGATCAGGTGAGAGGTTAATGCCACTGGCCTGAAGTGGTTTGGCTCCCAAAAGTTTGCAGTCTTTGGAAATGGGACCACACTGGAAGTTTTTCACAAGGTGGGGACCTTCTGCAGACTGAGGCTGAGGTTGAAAATGTGTAGAATCACTTTGCCAAACTGATCCGCACACTCTCTCAGTAGTCTGGAGCTGAGGCCGTCTGGACCGGTAGCCTTCCTTGCCTCGATCTTCGTTAGCTGTTTTATCACCTGATCGACAGTAATGCAGAGACCGGTGGAAAAGGGAGAGGAGAAGGGGGGGGGGGGGGGGAGTTGCTTCTGGTCGGGGGGTCAGGGGAGAAGGGGCAGGATGGAATCTGTTAAAGAACGGATTCAGTTCATTGGCCCACTCCCTGTCTCCAGACTCCAGGTCCCTCACTGTTGCCTCCATGGCCCGAAATGGTCCTTAAGCTCCTCCAGACCTCTTTGGTGTTGGTTCTCTAGCTTCCTCGTGTATATGGTCTTTCCCTTCCTTTGCTCTATCTTCAGCTCTTTTGGGACCACTTTCAGACTTTATTTCTCCCCGGACCTAAAAGCCCTCTTCTTCTTGTTCAGGAATCCCCATTTGGAAGTAAATAAACATGGTTCAAATGAATTAGTCAAGAGCCTGTACAAAGATAATCATTTTACTTGCTTTTTAATATTAAACACTTTCAATAAGATGCTATTCTAAAAATTATTTCATTAAAAAGACAAACCAAATTCACAGATGGTGTTTTCATTAAAGCTGTAAAAAACTTACAAATTGTTAAAATAAATTACAATAATATTGACAATCATGTTACTTTACAGTGGCCATCTCGAAATTTACTGCCGCGCGCTGGACATATTTCTAAATACTAGTATGTAGTGCAATGTGCTGGCCTTAATTTATATTCTTATATTTGTACACATACGCTCTTGGTACGTGAGAAAAAAACACTAGAAGACTTATTAAAATACAGACTTGAGGGCTTAGAGAACAATACTTGAAGATACTAGTGAACACACTTACTGTAATATATTGATACAATAACGGTGGGTGTAACCATCGCCACCTGATGGGCATTACGTATTAGCGAGTAAACCAAATGTTGATGGTTTAAAAGCCCGTCTGTAGGTGTCAATAAACTAGCCTCCGGCACGCATGCAAGTTGGCTCCGTCGTCTATACTGCAAAGTTATTACAGTGGTGAGGAGGATGGGATCCCTTTCAAGCCAGTAGGCATTACCAGTTTCGGTACGCGGAACTAAGGCGTTACACGGAGGTAACGGAACTTTGCCAATTAGTATTAGCAAGAGTTGTCAAGGTAACGGCGTCGGGGCACCATGGCCAAGTTCATTGGAAATCTCGGTGAGTACAAAGAAGGTAAAGAAGACTTCGAGTCCTACGTGGAGAGGTTTGAGCAATGGATGGTTGTAAACGAGGTGGAGGACGGTAAGCAAGCCAACGTTTTCCTGGCGATGATAGGTGCCGAAGCTTACGATCTGCTAAAAAAAACTCTGCATTCCAGAGAAGCCAGGTAGCCTCACGTATGAGATATTAAGCAAACAATTATCATCCCATTACAACCCGAAACCGCTGGTGATCGTGGAGCGATTCAAATTTCAAAAAAGGAATCAAAAGAAAAACGAGTCAGATTATGTTGTGGCATTAAAGTAGTTGTCCACCCACTGCGAATTTGGTACTCATTTAGATGAAGCACAGAGAGACAGATTCGTGAGTGGATTGAGAGTGGAGGCTATCCAGAGAAGGTTATTTGCAGAACAAGATCTGACATTTAAAAAAACATGCGGACTGTCACTATGGATGGAAATGGCATCAAGAAATACATCGGAGTTCGCAAGCAAAATGGAAGGACCTGGCACAGTGAATAGGATCGACAAGGAGAAAACGAGCAACGGTGCATGGAAATACCAACCAAAGCGAATGGAAGGGTAAAGCCACAAGTGGAAATTTCAGACCACAGAGAGCAGAAACTTACTAACCCCGTTACCGATGTGGCGGTAGCAATCACGAAGCTTAAGTGTACCGATTTAAAACAGAGTTATGCTACAAGTGTTCCAAAGTAGGGCACATTGCAAGGATGTGTAAAACAAAATATAGGCAAGGACACACAGCATGTAATTGAAGATATAAGTGAGACAACAGGAAATGTTGATGATGAATTTGTGGGGTCATATCCCTTGAATGCCGTGTATCCGGCAAATATAGTTGGAAACTGGAAGAAGGAAATAACAGTACAGTTAAAATTAGAACAAACTCCTCTAGAAATGCAGCTCGACACAGGAGATGCTGTAACACTTGTTTCTGAAAGAATATATAGGAGGCATCAATCGCATCGACCATTAAAAGTAAGCTAAGTGCAGCTGGCGACCTTTTCCGGGAAGAACATTCCTTTGATGGGACAAGTAACTGTGAAGGTAGACTATGGGAATCAGAGTGGTGATCTACCACTGGTAATCGTAAGACCAGCCCTCCGTGGCTGCAACTGGCTCAAAAATTTCAAACTAGACTGGGCAAGCATCTTCGCAATTAGACCAGCGATGGGATGTGACAATTCAGATGTAGAGGCAGTGTTGCGGAGAAACAAGGCGATGTTTTCTGAAGAGCTAGGCACGATTCGTGATTTTAAGGCCAACATTACAGTAAAACCAAATACCAAACCGATCTTCAGGAAGGCCAGGCCAGTACCTAATGCACTAAAGAATTCAGTGGAGAATGAGTTAAATCGCCTAGAAAAAGCGGGCATTACCTCAAGGAAAGAACGTAGTCAGTAGGCTGTGCCCATAGTGGTAGTGCCCAAAGCAGACAAGTCATTTCATATCTGTGTGGACTATAAGTTCACAGTGAATCAGAGTGTGGAAGAAGAGACCTATCCCCTACCAAATGTTGAAGACCGTTTTGTCACCCGAGTTGGGGGCACTCTTTTCAGCAAATTAGACTTCTCACACGCTTACCAACAGCTGGAGTTGGAAAAAGACTCAGAAAAGTATTTAACGATAAATACTCACAAAGGACTTTATGTGTACCGTAGATGTCCATTCGGAGTATCCAGTGCACCTTCTATATTTCAGAATGTGACCAGATCCTCCATGGTTTGGACCTGTTTCTTGGATGACATATTGGTCACAGGGAAAACAAGAGCTGAGCAATTGAGAAATCTGGAGGAGGTACTGAGCCGTCTGGAAAGCTACGGGGTGAGAGTGAATAGAGCCAAATGTGAAATCATGCGGGAGAAAGTGGAATACCTGGGGCATCTGATATATGAGGGATTGCACCCCACCGAGACGAAAATTACAGCCATCATTAATGCACCCCGGCTTACAAATGTCAGAGCTGCGGTCTTTTCTAGGACTATTGAACTATAATGGTCGGTTCATGAAGGATCTGTCGACACTGCTGCAGCCGCTACATCAACTGCTAAGGAAGGAAGTTGAGTGGAAATGGACAGTTGAATGTGCAGCAGCATTCAAGGAAGTGAAAGAACAATTTAAATCATGACACCAAGAAACCCCTGAGACTAGCATCAGATGCATCCCCTTATGTAATAGGGGCAGTCATGTCTCACATTATGGAAGATGGAGAGGAGAAACCAATCGCGTTTTCACGTACATTGACGGAGGCAGAAAGACAAAACAGCCAGCAAGAGAGTCTTTGGCCATAATTTTTTGGCGTGACCAAATTTCATAAATACCTATATGGCCGGAAGTTCAGTTTAATAACTGCCCACAAGCCACTTCTGGCCATTTTGGGACCGAAGTCGGGAATCCCCACTTTAGCTGCTCTGCGAATGCAGCGTTGGGCTCTGAGACTGATGGCTTACGATTACAATATCGAGTACGATTACAACATCGAGTACTGAACGTCGGCGGAAAACGCCAATGCAGATGCCTTATCTATACTGCCGGGGAAGGGGAAGGATAACAGCGGAGGAAAACAGCATCTTCTATTTTGCAGTAGTGGATGAGCTTCCCGTGCAGGCAACGGAGATTGCAAAGAGCACTCTCAAGGACCCAGTCCTGTGTAAAGTACTGGACAAAGTGGTCTGGATGGCCCAGTCATAACCAGGACGAGAGACTTAACCCATACTTTTCCCGGGAAAATGAACTGTCTGCGGAACAAGGATGCATATTATGGGAAATCGGAGTTATCATTCCACCAGCACACCGAGAGCGACTACTGCAGGATCTTTAACAAGGACACCCGGGAGGACGCAGGATGAAGGCCTTGGCCAGAAGCTACTAGTGGTGGCCGCAGCTGGACAGTGACATAGAATATACTGTGCAACAATGTGAGGCCTGTCCAAGTGTGAAGAAGCTACCAGCAGCAGCACCTCTACACTACTGGCAGTGGCCCATTAGAGTTTGGCAACGAATACATGTTGACTTTGCCGCAAAAGATCGCACATTTTTTTAGTAGTATTGGACAGTCATTCCAAATGGCTTGAGGTCATCGCCATGGCAACAGCCACCGCAGCCAAAGTAATTGAGGTGTTGCGGAACATCTTTTCGTCTTATGGTCTTCCTGTGGAGATTTTTTTCGACAACGGTCCTTAATTCACGTCACAGGAGTACAAAACCTTCCTGCTGAGCAACGGAATAAAACAGAGGAATAGTGGAAAAGAGGCTCGGACCAGTCACCTATATGGTGTGGAATGGAGTGAGCCAACGCACAGTCCACATATACCACCTGCTGTACAACCAACCATCTAGACCAGAGACATTGCAGTTTCCAGATGAGCAGCTGGATGTCACGAACAAATACAGGTTCATGCAGATGTGGAGAGGAAAGGCACACCTAAAGCAGTAGGTGGTAGCCCTTACTCACTGGAAGAGACACCTTTGAAACATATGGAGGCTTAAGAAACACCGACCGGTAACACCTTCACCCGGCTCAGTGGCCTGTGACAAAACGGTAACACCGGACCACCGAGCGGTCAGTTCCCCAGAGGTGTTTGGGGGCAAGTACCCAGAAGAGTAAGAGCACCTCCAAAGTGACTGAACTTGTGATCAATCAGTTGGAACTTTGTTCCTGGAATAAAATAGTTCCGGTTCCTACCAAAAATGTGAAAAAGAGTTCCTGAGATGGAAATGTCAAAGATGGAAATATTGGGTCAAATTATGGGGTTAGCAGTAATAAGTTAGTTACAATTTTTGAAGTAAGGGGAAATTCTTAAGGGGGACTTTATAATTTAAGGGGGAGGAGTGTAATATATTGATACAATAACGGTGGGCGAAACCATCGCCACCTGATGGGCATTACGTATTACCGAGTAACCCGGATGTCGATGGTTTAAAAGCCTGTCTGTGAGTGGCAGTAAAGTAGCCTATGTTAAAGTGGTTAGATCAGAACATCCACGTAAAGCCTCTGATACACTGAATTATTATATTTAACCCTTATAGAGCACTCATTTAACCCATCGGTGACAATGACGACGGTAGACGTCCAATTCATGTTGACTGTGAGGTGCAGAGTACTCAGCACTCATTTAACCCATTGGCTGGTATTGACGGCGGTAGACGTCCGATTCATGTTTACAGCCATCAGGGCTCTGAAATTCCATTAGCACAACACACAATCCCTTCTGTGCAATAACATTGCAATATCTTGGACTGTGCAAAATTTGAGCATTACCGTGCCCAGATGTGACTTTTTAAAATTAATTATTTATGTGTTTACTAGGAAAAGCACACTTTGTGGAGTAGCATCACCAATTTTATTATAGCCGGCTTTGTGATTGATAAAAATCCATCAACTTATTTTCAACGATGATTTGCAAATAATTTCTTTAAAATTCAATAAATGTGATTTTGTTTTTATCAATTCTGTCTCTCATGGTTGAGGTTTACCCATATTGACAATTACAGCCCTCTCTAATCTTTTCGAGGTAGGACAACTTGCGCAATTGGTGGTTGACTAAATACTTATTTGCCCCACTGTGACAGTCCCCATCAAGCCAACCCAGTTCCTAACAACCACTTTTGGGGTGATTTTTTTTTTTTTTTTACATATGACCATATGAAAACAACAGCTAGAGTGCAAAAATCTACAATGCTGTAATTGCTAAAAAGTTAGCGTTTTTAAGCAAAATTCAAATTTTAAATCAATGGAAATAATCTATTAATAAATATAATTCATGAACAAAAGTGACTTTTCCTGGAAAGCAAAAAATTGGCTAGCTTAGCCAAAAAAAAAAGAATAATAGTGTATCTTCCATATGAGGCATTTGATCTCTTTAGTTGTTATTTAGTTGTTATACATTATAAAGTTATCTTATCACCAACCTTAAGCAGGTTCTTCTCGAAGTGACTGTCAGTTCCAGCAGTGTCGCCACTCGGATGATAGTTGGTGCATAAACCCTTTAAAAGCAGTGTTGTACCTTCAGGAATATGATGTATTAAAGTCTTGCCATAACGCTTCATGTTGCTTTCAGCTTGTTCAAAAGGAAGGCGTCCAATGTAGCGCAACCCTTCCTCATAGTTCTGGGTTTGAGGAGAAAGTATTTTTTAAAAAAAAATTGCATTAGTCAGTGCCGAAATTAAGGGAAACACAATGGATCCAAAGCAATCCGGTGCAATGAAGGGTAGTGCGAAGAAAAGGAATGACAATAGATATTAAGCACGAAATAAGCAAAAGACAACGGTATTATGTATACGCGTGACTGAGGTGGCTCATCAATCCATAGGAAGCAGAAAGTTCGGCCCGAAAGCCGCAGAACACGTGAATCTCTCTGCTTTGGTTATGACACAAGGTTTAAATTTAGTGTAAGGTAATGTTAAAACCTTTTTTTAAATGTGTTTATAAGAAGCCAAGTTCATTTCAGTTAAATTTAAAGTTTATGTTACGTTAAGAGCCGTAACCGTACGTTTGGTCGCCGGTCTTTTGGCCGCCGGTCTTTTGGCCGCCGCCCCTTTGGCCGCCGCCCCTTTGGCCGCCGCCCCTTTGGCCGCCGCCCCTTTGGCCGCCGCCCCTTTGGCCGCCGCCCTTTTGATCCCCGGTGGTCGCCGGTCTTTTGGTCGCCGTGAGGGTTAGGGTTAAGGTTTGGGTTAGGTTTAGGATTAGAGTTAGGGTTAGGATTTAATATCCAAGTACATTGGATTGGATTGGATAACTTTATTCATCCCGTAATCGGGAAATTTCTTTGTTGCAGTAGGAAGAAGGTGAGGATGCAGGAATAGGAAAGGCATTATACACAAATAGGTACTTAATAGTAAGTTAATAAATAAATTCATGAATAAATATATAAATAGGTCTGTGTTGCTGATATATATATATATATATATATATATATATATATATATATATATATATATATATATATATATATATATATATATATATATATATATATATATATATATATATATATATATATATATATATATATATATATATATATATATATATATATATATATATATATATATATATATATATATATATATATATATATATATATATATATATATATATATATATATATATATATATATATATATATATATATATATATATATATATATATATATATATATATATATATATATATATATATATATATATATATATATATATATATATATATATATATATATATATATATATATATATATATATATATATATATATATATATATATATATATATATATATATATATATATATATATATATATATATATATATATATATATATATATATATATATATATATATATATATATATATATATATATATATATATATATATATATATATATATATATATATATATATATATATATATATATATATATATATATATATATATATATATATATATATATATATATATATATATATATATATATATATATATATATATATATATATATATATATATATATATATATATATATATATATATATATATATATATATATATATATATATATATATATATATATATATATATATATATATATATATATATATATATATATATATATATATATATATATATATATATATATATATATATATATATATATACACATACATATATATAGAAGCACATCTATACTGTATCCGAATTCAGGAGGTCCTAACCCACAGCCTTTTTTAAGTTAAAGAGCCTGACAGCTGATGGGAGGAAGGATCTGCGGAAGCGCTCCTTCCTGCAGTGAGGGTACCACAGTCTACTGCTAAAGGAGCTTCGAAGGGACTCCACCGACTCGTGCAGGGGGTGGGAGGTGCTGTCCATGATGGACCTCATCCTGGTCAGCATCCTCCGCTCTCCCACTTCCTCCACAGAGTCCAAAGGACAGCCCAGAACAGAGCTGGCCCTCCTGATCAGCTTGTTCAGACTGTTCCTGTCCCACTCCGTGCTCCCACTTCCCCAACAGACCACTGCATAAAACACAGTAGATGCCACCACAGTGTCATAGAAGGTCCTCAACAGTGACCTGCACACACCAAAGGACCGTAGGCTCCTCAACAGGTAGAGGCGGCTCTGGACCCTTCTGTACAGGGCATCTATGTTTGTGGACCAGTCTAGTTTGCTGTTGAGGTGAACACCCAGGTACTTCAAGTTCTCCACGATTTCAATGTCTTTACCCTGGATGTTCACCTGAGTGGTCTGTTGAGGTGTCCTCCGAAAGTCAACGACCATTTCCTTTGTCTTACTGGTGTTGATGTGCAGTTGGTTTTGCCTACACCAGTCGACAAAGGCTGTGATGACTCCCCTGTACTCCAGGTCGTTCCCGTCAGTCACTCGTCCAACAATGGCGGTGTCATCGGAGAATTTCTGGAGGTGGCAGGTGTCTGTATTATGTTTAAAGTCTGACGTGTAGAGGGAGAAGAGGAGTGGGGAAAGCACTGTGCCTTGTGGGGCCCCCGTGCTGCAAGTTACCACATCAGACGTACAGTCCTGGAGTCTCACATATTGTGGTCTGTTGGTGAGGAAGTCGATGATCCATGCAGCTAGGTGGTTCCTTACTCCAGCCACCTCCAGTTTCCCTCTCAGAAGGACCGGCTGAATGGTGTTGAATGCACTAGAGAGGTCAAAAAACATCATTCTCACCGTGCTTCCCGAGTTCTCCAGGTGTGAAAGAGACCTGTGCATTAGGTAGGTTGTAGCATCTTCCACACCAATGCCTGGACGATAGGCAAACTGCAGAGGGTCCAGCTCTGCATTCATCAGGGGGCTCAGGTGGTTGAGGATGATCCTCTCCAGTGTCTTGATCAGGTGAGAGGTTAGTGCTACCGGCCTGAAGTGGTTTGGCTCCCTGGGGTTCGCAGTCTTTGGGACTGGGACCACGCAGGAAGTTTTCCACAAGGTGGGGACCTTCTGCAGACTGAGGCTGAGGTTGAAAATATGCAGAATCACTGTGCCAAGTTGATCCGCACACTCTCTCAGTAGTCTGGAGCTGAGGCCGTCCGGACCGGTAGCCTTCCTAGCCTCGATCTTCTTTAGTTGTTTTGTCACCTGGTCGACAATGATGCAGAGACTGGTGGAAGAGGAGGAGGAAGAGGAGGAGGAAGAGGAGAACGAGGGGGTAGAGTTGCTTCTGGTCTGGGGGGTCAGGGGAGCGGGGGCAGGACTGAATCTGTTAAAGAACTGATTCAGTTCATTGGCCCACTCCCCGTCTCCGGACTCCGGGCCTCTCCCACTGTTGCCTCCGTGGCTCGAGATGGTCCTCAAGCTCCTCCAGACCTCTTTGGTGTTGCCTCTTTGGAGTTGCTTCTCTAGCCTCCTCCTGTAGCTGGTCTTTCCCCTCCTTATCTCTCTCTTCAGCTCCTTCTGGATCGTTTTGAGACTCTCCTTCTCCCCAGACCTAAAAGCCCTCTTCTTCTTGTTCAGGGGGGCCCTTAGATCCCTGGTGACCCACGGCTTATTGTTGGAGTAACAACGGACCTTCTTGGAGGGTACGATGTTCTCCACACAGAAGTTAATGTAATCTGTGATGCAGTGGGTCAAGCTGTCGATGTCTTCCCCATGTGGTTTGCACAGCACCTCCCAGTCGGTTGTCTCAAAACAGTCCCTCAGTACCATGCTGGTCTCCTCGGTCCATCTTTGTATGATCCTCGTGGTAGGTTTTATTTTCCTCACCGTAGGGATGTAGGTGGGGATCAGATGGACCAGGTTGTGGTCTGAGCGGCCCAGTGGGGGAAGGGGGGCTGAGCTGTATGCCTCCTTTGTGTTGGCATACAGCAGGTCCAGAGTTTTTTGTTCCCTGGTGCAGCACTTCACATACTGAGTGAAGGTGGGGAGAGTTGAAGTCAAGGGAGCATGGTTAAAATCACCGGAGATAAGAAGGAGAGACTGGGGGTGTGACGTCTGTAGCGGGACAGAGTAGTGTGGAGCAGCTCACCAGCCACTGCTGCATCGGCCGAAGGAGGTATATACACAGTTATTATGATGACGTGCGAGAACTCCCGGGGGATGTAAAACGGCCTGATGCTAACAGCTACTAGCTCGATTTCTCGAGTGCAAAATTGCTCCTTCACAGTAATATGCCCAGGACTGCACCATTTACTGTTAATAAAGACAGCTAGTCCCCCACCTTTCTTCCTACCGCTCTCCTCAGCGTCTCTGTCCGCCTTCACCAGCTGAAAGCCATCCAAGGAGATGAGAGAGTCTGGTATTCGCTCATCCAGCCAGGTCTCCGTGAAGCAGATAATGCAGGCGCTCCGATATTGTCCTTGTTGTTTGGTCAGCGCCGTTAGCTCTTCCATCTTGTTGGGGAGAGATCTTACGTTCCCCATAATAATAGATGGAATGCTGGGTCTGAAGCGTCGCTTTTTCTCCTGACATTTTCGTCCGGCTCTGCATCCTCTTCTCTTCCTCTTTAACTCAGCGGGGAGGTCCAAGTCCAGGGGAATCCCGGTGTTGCGTAGCGCTAACAGTTGATCCTTCGTGTAAAGCAGCGTAGGCATGGCTGGGTGGGTCAAAATAGTCTCCAAAATTTTGAAATTTGAATTTGAAAAGATGGACTAAACTAGTAGATCAAAGACTGCCTCTCGCACAGCTTGAGTCTTGGAGTAGAGTCTTGAAAGTAAAGTCCCAAAACATTAAAGTATCGAATATAATATATAAAGTGAAGTAACAACTAAAGTCTTAAGAGACAATAAAAACATAAAATAAAGGATAAAAATCCGTAAAAAAAGCTGTACAAACACAGAATTCGAGTGAGGGTTTAGGGAGCTATTGCAACAAGCAGCCGCTTTGAACGGCCTAACCCTAACCCCAACAGAGACCAAAAGAGCGGCGACCAACGGGGACCAAAAGACTGGCGACCAACGGGGACCAAAAGACTGGCGACCAAACGTCCGAGGACAGTTACGAGCGCATTAGTCAAGTGACACTAATAGCTAATAGCTGTAAAATTTAATAAATACACTCCGTGATAATTGTACTTTTGTACTTCTATTTCTGTATAGCCACAAAAACATGCACAGTCTCCACTTATGAATGTCTCTATGTATGAATTTTTCAGGTAACGAAATATTTTATATGCTAAAGAGTGACAAGATACGAAAAAGATCCAAGTTACAAAACCCCCCAAAAAGTAAATGCATTTCCTTATCTGTTACTTCATTTTGCAATTATTGTCACGCATGCATTCATTCTCAGTTTAGAGACCTCACTACCATGTGTGTGTGTGTGTATCTCTATCTTTATATATACACACATATACATACATTTCAGCAACACGCTTATTTATTTATCTACTAACTTGCTTATTACCTATCTATTTATGTCCAAAATGCCTTTCCTGTATCTGTATTCTCACCCTCTTGCTACTGTGACAATGAGATTTCCCGAATACGGGATGAATAAAGTTATCCAATCCAATCCAATATTAACTTTCTTATAATATTGACCCTAATAATGTGCTTTTGAGTCATTCAGTATTTCAGAAATACCACATGCGATGATTTTTCTTTCCAAGTTCCCTTCCAAGTAACACATTTGTACTTCCTATTAAAACCATGAATATGGAGGTGAAAATTGTGAATCAGGGGGCGGCTTATGTGAGAAATTTTAAAATTCAACAATTTAAAGCAGTTGTAAGTGTGGCTTATACACGTGGGGGGTTTATCTGTGAGTAAATACGGTACACTTCATGATAATACATATGTATACGAAAAATATGTATGGTAGAAGAGTGTTGGATCCTATTTATAAGTTTTTTGATTATCGCGTCTCAAGGGACGTTGTGGGGGCAGGATTTTCTTCCAACCGATCCAGCACAGACAGTTTGCCCAATGAGATTTCTGCAGAAAACAAGGAAGCACCTGAGTGCAATCCACTGATTGCACTTGTAGGACACCAGATTGGTGAAAAGGTATCCTCTTTATGGGTTGGAATGAAAACCTGCAGCCACTAATGCACTTTCTGGAATATTTTGCCCACCCCTGCTTTAAGCTGATTGGCGAAGAGGTTCGAAGAAGGGAGTTCATAAATGGTAATTGGAATTGAATTACGGGTATGTGAGGCACGGAAAGAGAAGGTGCTTTGGCTGAAAGCAATCTTTCTGGAGGTAACTACAGTCACCTCTATAGTAACTACACAGTCACCTCTAGAGAATGGAGTTCACGTATGGTAATTGGAATTGAGTTACAGGTATGTGAGGCACGAACAGAGAAGATGCTTTGGCTGAATGCAATCTTTCTGAAGGTAACTACACAGCCACCTCTAGAGCCAGCTCTTGTTCATCTGTTGGAAATTTTATATTAATTCTTGTAGTGGCGGAGATTTGTGATGGGAGATTTTGTAAACTATGCTGGCATCAGCATGTTCAACAGTATTGTCCCAATTCAGGCATTTGTGGTTTTTTTAATAACAGACAGTGATGGTAAGTTTTTGGTTTCCTGTCTTATACTTTCAGAACTTGCTTATCAACGGTTTCACTTGGTTTTAGTGTTGTCTTGCATGCCGATGGCCAACCTCTTAGCCAGTAAGTCATGTGTGATACGATCGTTGTGTCAAAATACAGTTTTGCTGACTCAGGAGTTAGATTGTTTCGAATGAACCTAAAGTTGGATACATTTAATTTAATCTGAGTGTCAAGGGGATACTGTACTCCTTGCACACATCCTCACAAGTACTTATTCGTGGAGAAGAAATGTTGTGTAGGCTTTGGGAAAAAAAGCTTGAGAAGGTAAGATCCCTTTTCCATGACCCCTTAAATAAAGGACTGTACAAGTTTAAATGGAGACGTAAAGAGTTTTGGAGCTGGTTCCACCAAAACTGCTTAAAAATATCATTTAGTCTGAACATAGAAAATGTTTGATAGCCCCCTTTCATGCCCCAATGCTCAAGAAAGACATTTATCAAGGCCTTATGGCATTGCCTGCAAATACATTTCTGCAAAATAATAAAATCTCCCCCTGCCTGCACCTCCCTTTAATGAAGCGCTTTCTGATGTCAGAGCATCACAGAATTTTTCTTTTACCTTGAGATCTTCCAGTTGAATCTTTAAATACCAATCATGGTGCATGTGTTTCTCTGCCAAGAAAACCGCATGCCTGTGGTACCCGGCCTGACGAAGAACTTTAATGGCAATCTCAACATCAAAGTGAACCTCACTTTCACTGCTCTATTGAAAATACAGAACATGGGAAAACAGTAATGATAAATGTACAGTACAAGTTGTTTCATTTTTATTTGGTGCAACATTAAAATGCACATCAGATGAAGATCTTATTTATTATTATATCTTAAGGAATTACATCTCTTCAAGTCACCTTAATAAATTCTTCCAGCTTCAAACTGTCTTTCAGCTTTGTATAACAGTTGAGCAGCAGTGTGGTATGGTCTGCATTGGCCAATGACTGCCGATGCAATGCTTGTAGATAGGCTGTCAGGTTATGGATCCTCTGTGCATCGAGAAATTTTCTAATGACATATGATGGCTCAAGTTTCCCAATGGTGCTGGGGGAAACATGAAAATGTTTATAATATAAAAATATTTCAATGAAGAGAAACAATGAAAATTAAACATGATGATGGTGGCATGCCATTTGGGCCTTTAGCATTTATATTAACACAAACAATAATAAAAATTAAACATATGAGTATGGGGAAAAATAAGAATGAATAAATACAAATAAGCAAGGAATTTAAGAAGAATATTTTAGTCCTTCCCTCATGCAGATCTCTAGAGTAGTGTTTTGGGGCTGCGTGGTGGGCAACATAGATTTTCAAATCCCTCCAAAGATTTTCCATGGAGTTGAGATCTAGAGATTGACGAGCTACTCCAAGACATTGATATGGTTCGTACAGAGCAGTTTGTCCATTGACTGAACCTTTAAAAATGACAATGATCTATGGCAGTGGTTTTCAAAGTGGGCGGTACCGCCCCCCGGGGGGTGGTGTGAACTTTCAGGGGGGCGCTGACGAATAAACAGGCGAATGGGGGGCGTTGAAATAGTGAAGGGGGCGATGGAGCAATTACAGTAAAATGTGACGTTGGTGTTTGTAGAAAGACCGGAAAAATTGATTGTCTGTAATAAAAAGTCGACAAAAAACAAGCTTTATTGAAACAAGAAACGTTGTCTGCTCGAGCGCTCACGAGCAGCGCGCATATACCGTATATCACTAATTGTCGCGAGTTTATCGTCGATGCAGGCGACTGGGGAAACCACCGTTGGAAAGGGGTAAAGAGGGGGGCGTTGGCATTTTGGCCCGGCGGTGAAGGGGGCGGTGGCCAAAAAAGTTTGAAAATCACTGATCTATGGGATCATTTGCATTACGAAACATCCAGCAATGAATCTAAAATTAATCCAGACTGATCACTGAAGGAAAAACATCCCAAACCCTGAGGTTTCTTTGGCTACCACTCTGCATTCTTTCTCCTCCAAACGTGAAAAAGTCCTACTTTGGTTTAATTTGACCCTAAGACAATCCAAATACTAAAGGGTCTGGGTACGTACTGTTAGGCATGAGGACACGTCCAGCTCCTTGAGGATATTGGACACACCGTGGCCGGTCGAGTTGCCTAAAGACGTTTAGCCGACTTACGTCTGGCCGAGCCCCAACTCGCTGAGGGTGCATCTGGACGAACGTAGAGTTAGCCGAACGACTAGTTAGCCAACCGGATAGCCAGCCGAAGGACGTAAAATACTGTATCGAACTCAATGCGTTGTGGCGTTTCGTCTTTGTTACCTTGCAGTTTCTAGCATGTCAAGTCTAATTTGTGCTCACATAAGCCGTACCCTTGATTCGGTCATCACTTTTTGCGACAAATACAGCGTATGTGAGAAAATACGGTAATTATTTAGCTAAAATCCTAATTCAAAAGACCAAAGCCCGGAATTAACAAAATAAAAGCCGGAGGAGAGCATGTGTTATTTAATGAAAAAAGTTGAGCTCCATAATTGTAAAGTAAATACATATTGTTGTAAATGTGCAAAAGTGACTAAAAAATATTTACATAATATCTGAAGCACTGTGCGGTGCTAAATATGAGAACATCTCCGCCGCTGTCTTTTTAACCGGGTGCAGCTTTACATACAGCGCCACAAAAAAAAAGACATGTTCAAAACCTAAGACAGTCAAATTCCAATCTCCACTATGACGAAAACCCAAGATCAAAGAATCAAGAAATGAATTATAAACCGGCACTCAGCTGGGAAGACTAGTGGTGTACAGATGGAGCTCCTTTCAGCCAAATGTGTACATACTACAGTCGAACCTTGTGATACGACTGCTTCGCCATACGACATTCTTCGAAAATTTTGATCGAATAATTCGGCCGCGATACGTTAAAAATTTCGTGATGCGACCAAGCCAGGGGGCCATGGCACTGTCTTTTTTGCATCTCTTTCATGTATAAAATATTTCGACGACCACTGGGCGGACTTTGTATTTCCCCACCCGCCAGCTTTTTCCCCCACGTTGGGTACATTTACAGGTAAACAATATTACTGTGGATCGGCAGAGTTCTGCATAGAAAAGGCGTTGACAATGGACACAAAACGCGAAATATTTGAAAAATAAAGTGGGTAACGTGTTACTGAGCTCGCTAGGCAATACGAGAGGAATACGTCAACCATTTCCACCATCCTTAAGTAGAATGACGCATCAAGACATTTGCCTTGATTATCGCCGAGGAAAGTTACATCCCCCAGCAAGTTTTCAACTGCGATGAAACTGATCTTTTTTGGAAAAAGATGCCCAGGCGGACATTCATCCTGGCAGAGGAGAAGGCACTACCGGGACACAAACCCATGAAGGACCGCTTAACGCTAGCGTTGTGTGCTAATGTGAGCGGTGACTGTAAAATTAAGCCGTTACTAGTGTACAATGCTGAGAACATGCGTGCCTTCAAGAGACCTACAAGTGATGTGGCGCGCTAATAAGGGTTTTGGATTACGCGTATTGTGATATTTGTGTGCGTCATTTGTGAAACATTTCGAAGGGGAGGCAAGTTCCTAACAACGCTTGATGCGTTCGTTTTGAAGACTCAGGCAAAACGGCCGGGTGGGGTCAAGTCGTAGAACTAAGGTAAAAAAAAAGATTAAATCAAAATTAGAATTCAGCTGTGTGAAATTACATTAAAAGTTGAGTGTCTGTATATGGTTATCCAAGTTAATTTAAATGTTTGTTCTGTGCAATGCATTGTTGCCGTGGATAAAGTCCCCCCAAACAGCCTCCGCCTCCGTGTGTGTTATTGTCTCTCCCCTACGCCAAATGCATCTAATTTTACATCTATTAAACACATTTTATTACTATTGAACCACTCGTTATTTATTACTTTGTCAATATATGGCAAATTAGAAGAAATAAAACCTATTTTCCAATCCAATATCCTGTTTTTGGTGTTTTTTCAGAGGGTTGGAACAAATTAATTTGTTTTCAATTCATTCCAATGGGAAACGTCCGCTTGAGTTACGAAATGCTTGTCAGACGATCACAGTCTTGGAACGGATTACGATCGGAAGTCGAGGTACCACTGTATTACACTTCTGAATGATTCCTTCATTCTATGACACTATTTTTGGCCCAAATTGAAGATGGTGCTTTTTGCATTGAAATAAGACTGAAAAAGTGTTGGTCGTCTTATATTTGGTGTCTAGACATTATAATTCACAACACAAATTGGCGCCAGATATATCTGAAGCGAATGCTGAAAACTTTTATGGAAAACGCAGTAATTGCAATTCTGTTAATTTATTAGTTAATTCACATTTCAAACTCCAGAGGCCATTTTTTTTACAAATTTGATTGCACCTAATTTGTATATTGAAAGTTTTGATGAAAATTATGATGTGATAAACAGGTTTTGCATGATTTGAATGAGGCAACACGACTTGCTTTTTCTCTTAAATATATTGTTGTAAATCATTTGTTTCAGATGTATACTTTGAATTTGGTGTTCAAAAAGTTTTTTTTTTAAACTTGAGTCTTGAAAAAAAGAGGTTCGACTTAATCAGGATCGTCTATTTTGGGCCAATATCTAATTTTACACTGATTACGAGTTCGAACAGGTGAGTAAAAGCTAACAGAGCTTTTTACGGAATAAGTTTACAGATTCGTGTATTGTTTGAAGTTGATTATTTTATTAATTATACTGTAATTAACACATATATATATATATATATATATATATATATATATATATATATATATATATATATATATATATATATATATATATATATATATATATATATATATATATATATATATATATATATATATATAGATAGATAGATAGATAGATAGATAGATAGATAGATAGATAGATAGATATATAGATATAGATATAGATATAGATATATATATATATATAGATATAGATATATATATATATATATATATATATATATATATATATATATATATATATATATATATATATATATATTTTTTTTTTTTAAATAAGATTTGTGGTTTTTCATTTTTCATTTTATCTTTCATGGTTGAGTTATACCCTTGATGAAAATTACAGCACTCTCTTTTTTGTAATAGTAGTCACACAATTGATGGCTAAGCAAATATTTTTTCGCCCACCTACAGTCATCCCCACCTCCGTCGACCCCATTTCAGGAGTACTGTTGTCCCATTAACGATATAAAAGACACCTGTCCAAAACCTCACTCTGTCAGACTCCAAACTCCACTATGACCAAAACCAAAGAGCTGCCGAAAGGACACCAGAGACAAAATTATAGACCTGTACCAGGCTGGGAAGACTGAATCGCAATACGTAAAATGCTTGGTGTAGAGAAATCAACTGAGGAAGCAATTATTAGAAAATGGAAGACATACAGGACCACTGAAAATCTCCTTCGAACTGGGGCTCCATACAAGAACGGCGAGCAAAAATCTCAGAACCACACGAGGGAACCTAGTAAATGACCAACAGAGAGCTGGGACCACAGTAACAAAGGCTACTATCAGTAACACAATCCGCCGCCAGGGACTCAAATCCTGCACCGCCAGACAGGTCTCCATGCTGAAGCCAGTACACATCCAGGCCCATCTGCGGTTCAGTAGCGAGCATTTGGATGATCCAGAAGAGTGGGAGAATGTGTTATGGTCAGATGAAACCAAAATAGAACTTTTTGGCAAAAACACAGGTTATTGTGTTTGGTATAGAAAGAATACTGAATTGCATCCGAAGAACACCATACCCACCGTGGATTATGGGGGTGGAAACATCATGCTTTTGGGCTGTTTTTTTTTCAAAGGCATCAGGACGACTGATCTGTGTAAAGGAACGAATGAATGGGGCTAATTTATCGAGAGATTTTGAGTGAAAATCTCTTTCATCAGCAAGGACTTTGAAGATGAGACGTGGCTGGGTCTTCCAGAATGAAAATGATCCCAAACACACAGCCAGGGCAACAAAGGAGTGGCTTCGTAAGAAGCATTTCAATGTCCAGGAGTGGCCTAGCCAGTCCCCAGATCTCAACCCCATAGAAGATCTGTGGAGGGAATTGAAAGTCTGTGTTGCCCAACAACAGCCCCAAAACATCACTGCTCTGGAGGAGATCTGCCTGGGGGATGGGCCAAAATACCAGCAAGTGTGTGAAAAGCTTGTTAAGAGTTACATAAAAAGTTTGGCCTGCATTATTGCCAACAAAGGGTACATAAAGTATTGAGATTAATTTATGGTATTGACCAAATACTTTTCTACCATGATTTTCAAATAAATTCTTTAAAAATCTAACAATGTGATTTTCTCTGGGTTTTTTTCCACATTCTGTCTCTCATGCTGAGGTTCACCCATTTTGACAACTACAGGCCTCTCTAATCTTTTCAAGTTGGAGAATTTGCACGATTGGTAGTTGACTAAACACTTATTTGCCCCACTGTATATGCTAACAGGCCAACAGGAGGAATGAAGGCCGACATTTTAAAAAAACGGATTACAAAATGCCTCTTTGTCCAAATCTACAAGTCGGTGACAGTGAATAAAACAGTGAAGAGTAAAAAATAAATAACCAATATAGGCTATAGGAAGCAATATAGGCTATAGGGACTATATATTAAAATTTAAAATACTGGAGCATAACCCGACAAATGTTGTATTTTTTCCTTACGATATTTCTTATCAATAATTTCAGAGTAAAGCTCTTTTTTACCCAAGTCACCCAAGTCAGACATGATTTAATTACCGAATATATTGCTGAATGGCACCATCATGGTCTCCCTTAAGGTAAAGGTGATCACCATACTGCCTGAAGATCTCTGATAATCCATCACTATCTAGATGCTGGCTTTTAGCCAAGTTTATGGCCATCACAAACAAGTTCTTCTTAAACAGCATCTTTAACAGAATAGTTAAAAAATCAGCAGTGAGGCAAATAATAAATGATGATTCTGATACTTTTAAAATAAGCACTACATTGTCTAGGTATTGACGAGTTTAAGGTATCCATGACTTACTTCAAGCTTGGTCTGTGTGTCCTTCTCTTGGATAATATACATTTTTCCATCTCTAGTGAGAACAAAGAAAGAGCCCCATTCTGCTACCACATCAATGACATCTTGAAACAAAGCACTGTAGGCGATGAACTTATTGTCCAAGTCATAGATGGTCAGTAGCTGCTTATCTGATGGACAGCTTTCACTGCTGCCAAACCTTGTCCTGTTTAATCATTGACAAACTTATATAAGTTATTTTTTCATGGAAGTAATCAAGATGGTATATAACAAAACTATATTATAATACAAATGAATACATATAAAATAAAATAAAAAGGAACAAAATAGTTTTAAGCACAGCCATTTTAATTCATAGAAAACAATATTTTAAATCAGGGGTGGGAAAACTGTTCCTCGAGGGCCGCTGTACGTGCAGGTTTTTGTTCCAATCGCTTTAGCACAGATACTTTTTTAACCAGTGATATTTCTGCAGACAACCAGAAGAACCTGACTCCAGTCCGCTGATTGCACTTGTAGGACACCTGATTGGTGAAAAGGTGTCCTCTTTATGGGTTGTAGTGAAAACCCACACCCATCTTATCTTTGTACAATAGTTTGCCCACTCCTGTCTTAAATACAGTGGGGGAAATAAGTATTTAGTCACCCACCAATTGTGCAGGTTATCCTACTTGAAAAGTTTAGAGAGGCCTGTAATTGTCAACATGGGTAAACCTGAACCATGAGAGACAGAATGTGGAAAAAAAACTCAAAATCAAATTGTTCGGTTTTTAATGTATTTACTTGCTAATCATGGTGGAAAATAGTAAAAATAATAATAATAAAAAGAGTATCTAGTCAATTCCAAAAGTTCATCGCAACATTTTGTACTCTTTATTGGCAATAACGGAGGCCAAACATTTTCTGTAACTCACAAGATTTTCACACACTGTTGCTGGTATTTTGGCCCCTCCCTCCATGCAGATCTCTGGAGCAGTGATGTTTTGGGGTTGTCGTTGGGCAACACAGACTTTCAACCCCCCCTTCACAGATTTTCTATGGGGTTGAGATCTGGAGGCTGGCAAGGCCACTCCAGGACCGTGAAATGCTTCTTATGAAGCCACTCCTTTGATGCCCAAGCTGTGTGTTTGGGATCAATTTTATCCCGAAAGACCCAGCCACGTGTCATCTTCAATGTCCTTGCTGATGGAAGGAGATTTTTTTTCAAAATCTCTCGATACTTGGCCCCATTCATTAATTCATTATTTCATTTACACAGATCAGTCGTCCTGGTCCATTTGTAGAAAAAAAACAGCCCCAAAGCATGATGTATCCACCCCCATAATCCACGGTGGGTATGGTGTTCTTTGGATGCAATTCAATATTCTTTCTCCTCCAAATAAAAAACACCTGTGTTTCTACTAAAAAAATGTATTTTGATTTCAACTGACCATAACATTATCCCAGTCCTCTTCTGGATCATCCAAATGCTCTCTAGCGAACCGCAGACGGGACTGGGTGTGTACTGGCTTCAACAGGGAGACACTTCTGGCAGTGCAGGATTTGAGTCCCTGGTGTCGCATCGTGTTACTGATAGTATCTTTTGTTACTGTGATCCCAGCTCTCTGTAGGTCATTCACTAGGTTCTCCCCAATGTGGTTCTGGGATTTTTGCTTAGCCTTCTTGTTATCATTTTGACGCCACATGATGAATTCTTGCATGGAGCCCCAGATGGAGGGAGATTAGAAATGGTCTTGTATGTTTTCCATTTTCTAATAAGTGCTCCCACAGCTGATTTCTTTACACCAAGCATTTTACCTAATGTAGATTCAGTCTTTCCAGCCTGGTGCAGGTCTACAATTTTGTCTCTGGTGTCTTTGACAGCTCTTTGGTCTTGGCCATAGTGGAGTTTGGAGTGTGAGATACTGAGGTTGTGGGCAGGTCTTATATACCAATAATGGGTTAAAAACAGATGCTATTAACACAGGTAACGATTGCAGACTTCGTTAGACATCATTAGAAGTTAGATTTAATTGACAGCCAGAAATCTTGCTTGTTTGTAGGTGACCAAATACTTATTTTCCACTCAAATTTTGAAATAAATTATTTAAAAATCAGACAATGTGATTTGGGTTGAGGTTTACCCATGTTGACTTTTACAGGCATTTATAATCTTTTCAAGTAGAACTTGCAAAATTAGTGGTTGACTAAATACTTATTTCCCCTACTGTATTTCTGACAAAATATCACAATGAAAAAAGGCCACTAAAAATATGTTAAAAAGAAACTTTTTAAGATTGTATATTATCATCTAAAGAGCATGAGGACAAAACAACCCTTTTCATGTTTTTTTTACAAATCACAGCAAATCTTAATTTACAGGATTTCTCTTTAATTCTTATATGTTATGATGGTTAATGTTCTCACTTTGGATTTTGAATAATTAAGAAAAGATAGCCTCGATGCCAGCGAGCCAAAATCTTGGTTCCATCAAAAGCAAAGCAGGGTCCTCGTTCATCAGGCTGGTACAGATACACACATTCATCACCAGCCACAACAAACTGAGAATCCTGTGAAGGATCTGTGAGAGATGAGCATTGAAGTGCACAGCCATGTGTATCCAGCTCTACCTTTGGATACTCTTTCAGAGAAAGAGAATAGCACTAAATAATGGAGAGAAAATAATTGGTATGGAAATCAATTGCACATTTATATTGATGTAAAACGTAGTTTAAATTGATAATAGCAACTAAACACAATTTTTTAGCTGCAAAACTTACATAAACTTTCTCAAGAGTAGCAACATACAAATGTGTGACTTTAGCAACTTGACGGAATGCGAGGCCCGTGACTGGGATGGTTCCCTCATGCAGAGTAAGAGTTTTACTGTGACGATCTCGAGTTATGTCACCTTTCGTCAAAACTACACTGCCATCTGTGAAACCTATAAGGAGAAACCATAAACATTAACCTGCATCAATCTAACACTGAGTAAACCCTGGGAGATATGACAGAAATTATATATATATATATATATATATATATATATATATATATATATATATATATATATATATATATATATATATATATATATATATATATATATATATATATATATATATATATATATATATATATATATATATATATATATATATATATATATATATATATATATATATATATATATATATATATATATATATATATATATATATATATATATATATATATATATATATATATATATATATATATATATATATATATATATATTTTTTTTTTTTTTTTTTTTAAAAACAGTCGATAGATAATTATCACGCTAACTATCACATCTACTGTCTTTCAAATTTGAAACTTCAAACTTCTCTGAATAAGTAAATTCATTATTATCCTTGTCATTCAATTATGACAGCAATACAGTGCTGTGAAAGAGTATTTGCCCCTTCCTGATTTCTGTGTTTTTTACATATTTATCGCACACAAGGCAGCCCGGTGGATTGAGTGGTTAGCTTGTCGGCTTTACAGCTATGGGTTCCAGGGTTCAAATCCAGGTCAGTTCACCTGAGTTTGCATGTTATCCCTGGACCTGCGTGAGTTTTCTCCGGGTACTCCGGTTAACTCCCACATTCCAAAAACATGCATGGTAGGCTGATAAGACACTCTAAATTCCCCCAAGGTAAGAGTGTGAGAGTTAATGGTTGTCCGTCTCCTTGTGCCCTGCGATCGGCTGGCCACCAATTCAGGGTGTCCCTCGCCTATTGCCCGAAGTCAGCTGGGATAGGCTCCAGCAGCCCCCACGACCCTAGTGAGGATGATGCGGGTTCATAAAACAAATGAATATTACACTAAGGTTTCAGATCATCAAACCAATTTTAGTATGACACAGAGATAACCCAAGGAAATAAAAAAATAGTTTCTAAATGATGATTTTATTTACCGAGGCAGAACAAAATACAAACTTGTCTGTCCTCTGTGAAAAAGTAATTGCCATCTGAACCTTATAACATGTCACCTTTGGCAGTGTTAAGTAAAATCAAACATTTATGACAATTTTTGCCATCTTTAACAAAGCTTTGGAGGAGGTTTGGCTCACTCTTCTGTGGAGAATTGTTTCGGTTCTGCAAAATTAGATTTTCTAGCATGAGCAGCCCGTTTCAGATAACACTACAGCATTTCAATGGAATTTATATACGGACTTTGACTTGGCCACTCCAAAACCTTAACTTTGTTTTATTTAGCTATTCAGAGGTAGACCTGCTTGTGTGCTTTGGATTGTTAAACTGAGAACATTCTCCTTCAAGATTTCCTGGTCGAAGAATTCATTCTTCCATCAATTACAGCAAGTCCTGGTCTTGAGGAGGCGAAGCAGCCCTAGAGCATCACACTGCCACCACCTTGCTTCACTGTCGGTATAGTGTTTTTTTGATGGAATGCTGTGCCATTTTTTGCCAAATGTAATGGGCCGTACACCTTCTAATAAGTTCAACTTTTGACTCATCAGTCTACAGAATGTTCTTCCAAAACTGTGGAGGTTCATCAAGATGTTTTGTGGCAAACATAAGACAAGCCTTTATGTACTTTTTGGACAGCAAAGGTTTTTGCCTTGGAACTCTGGCATAGATGCCAGCTTTGACCAGTGTTTTCTTATAGTAGTGAACATTGGCCTTAACTGAGGCCAGCGAGGCCTGCAGTTCTTTCAATGTTTTTATGAGTTATTTTGTGACCTCCAGGATGAGTCGTTGATGCACTCTTGAGAAGTTTGGCCGACCACTCCGGGGAAAGTTTGCCACTGTTCCCAGTTCTCTCCATTTGTAGTTAATGGCTTTGACAGTGGTTTATTGGAGCCCCAAAGCCTTGGAAATGGCTTTGTAACCTTTTCGACACTGATATATTTCCATCCTTTTTTTTCACATTTCTTACTGAATTTATTTGGATCGCGGCATGATGCTCTGATCCTATAGCCTACGTCACTTTTTCTGAGACATTCTATTTGTTTTCTTGATTCAAGACGCGATGATAATCAGGTGTAGGAGCGGCCTCTGAAATTCAACACAGCTTTCCTTCAATTGTGATTAGTTAGTTATTTTGTGATTTGACAAAGGCGGGCAATTTTTTTTTTCACAGGCGGGCAGCCTTGGTAAATAAAATCATTTAAAAACTGCATTTTCTGTTTCCTTGCGTTGTGTTAAAAAAAATGATTTAATGGTCTGAAACCTGTGTGTGGAATAAATATGCAAAAACACAGAAATCAGGAAAAGGGCAAACATTTTTTCATGGCACTGTACGTTACCTTACTTTAAAAAAATAATATAAAATATGATGATTTTAAAAATGGTTTATGTTGTTCTGTTGTGCAATAAAGATAAGACAACTTTTGCCAAATGAGAAGTGGGTTAAAATGGGTTAGAGAAATTTTCAATAAGGCTGCTGTTTGAGCGAAAAGAAATCCAATTGTGTCCTTACTGTGTGTGGTTTGCATGTTCTCTCCGTGTACTACGTTTTTTGCCCACATTCCCAAAAAATGCAGAGTAGTAATGTTTAGTGCTGCACAGGTTCAGTCAATACAGTTTCATCTCAGTTTTCTTCAGGTGTGTTCATAAGTACAGATAAAGTAAACGACAGGGAGACTTGGATTTTTTAATGGGTAGGATATGTGTAGTTCTGCATCTCATAATTGCTGATTTTGTCTGTTATAACCCTTTTAATTTCTTGCTCTGTGTGTGCTGGTCTATTGCTAAACCTGATGCTAAATTTAGCTTTTCCTCTCCATCTTTGCCTACTGAACGTTCACATCAAATCAGCGCATCCATTCTTTGTGGTGTCTGAGTGGTGGAACTGCAGTTTATATTTATGGATGGTATTCATCAAAAGTTTTTATTATTATTGTTGGCAAAATTATTTGACAATAAGTACGGCTTTTGTTTTATTGCCCAAGTCTACACTGAGTGATACAGTGAAAACAAAAACGTTATTTTTGGCTGCATACCAATGGCCATAAAGTTGAGGTTCTCATGTACACTGAGGCAAGAAACCTCTGTTGGTTTGTTGCCTGGGATTGCAGGGAAAATTCTTGTGCAAAGCGGACTTCCACTGTCTTTTTTGTCCAAGTTCCAGACTTTCACCTGAGAAGCAATTTGATTTTCGAGGTTGACCATCCATTATAATTAGCATAAAATAATTGATTTGAAAACAGTACTTACTAGAGGGTTTATTCCATGTTCGTCTTGTCCCACTGTTACAAGAATGCTGTGTTGTTTCAGTTGAAAAATATGCGTAACTCGTAATTTATAAGCCTGGAAGGTTGTTAGCTGCAAAAGTCGCATCAAAAGCCAGATGTTGCCACTCATATGTAATATAACTAAGGAAAATATACACAACTTCATTCAATTATGTTGGTAATGTCATGCCAATTGACAGACAATACAAAGAGCAGACACACCGAGGTATCAATATTCACACAAAAAAAAGAACATTGAAACTGCACAAAAAGACAGAATTTGGGGATTGCCATATTGGCAAGTGATAGCCCAATTGTGTCGAAATTTTAAATAAAAATACTGCAAATAGAAAGTTTTGCACTCAATTTGTGACACGCATGTTCAGTAATACCTTGACAAACGAGTTTAATGATTTCTGGGACCAAGTTCCTATGTAAATTTTTCCCAGAGAATTAAACTACAGAGGTACCTCAAGATACAAGCTTAATTCGTTGCGGGACTGAGCTCGTGTGTCGATTTACTCGTAACTCAAATGAATGTTTCCCATTGGAATGAACTAAAAAAAAAATCGTACCAACCATCTGAAAAAAACACCAAAAACAGGATATGGACATGCATGACAACGCGTTCGTAAGATAACAAACAAATTGAAATGAACTTGGATTACGATGCAAACACACACAAAAAAGTTTAATCTAACCTTACACAAAATTCTAATTTTGTTTTCAATTTCAATAACAAAAACCTTATTTTTAGCTGCATACCAATGACCGCAAAGGGCCACAGTGGGTGCAGGTTTTCATTCCAGCCCACAAAGAGGACAGGATACCTTTTCACCAATCTGGTGTTTTACAAGCGCAATCAGTGGATTGCAGTCAGGTGCTTCTTGTTGTCTTCAGAAATCTCATTGGTTAAAGTATCTGTGCTGGATCGATTGGAACAAAAATCTGCACCCACAGCAGCCCTCGAGTACCGGTTTGCCGATTCCTGCTTTATAGCATCCTTCTGCTTAAGCATGGTACATATTGTCGAAGTACTCCTCTCGTATTGGCGAGCCAACTCAGTCACGCATACACCATGTTTTTCGATTATCTCGTGCATAATATCGATTGCCATCGTACACTTTTTCTTACTACCCTTCAATGCACCTGCTTTCTTAGAACCTATTGTTTTCCCCTAATTCTGGAGTGATTAACGCAAAAAAAAATGTAATTTGTATGCCCAGTGCTCATAGATATCTTGACACGAGGAAGATGAATCGAGAAAGTGTTGGGTTTATTCTGTATTACTATAATACATATATGTGTAGTAAATCATTTCTTTGCTAAATCATTCTTCCTATTGTTCGAAAAGTGCTCGGGGTCATAAACAGTCGTCTGGTCCTCTCACGAGGACCGCTTATCCAAGGATTGTTTATCCGACATCTTACCCAGTCTGGGCTCCGAGGACTGTTATTCTGGGTTTTCAGATACGGATATCTGCCACTTCCATAACACTCGCATAGTGTGCATACCTGGTGACGCACTTCGGGCTTCTTTATGTAATTGTTATATGATTGTTATGTCAAATGAAGGCGTGATTGTGTTAATCCAAATGAAGGTTGGTTTTAGTTTCCTGTTTTGTTATTGTTAAAATACCTTGATCGTTATTTTAGTTACAGATACAAGGGGGAAGTCTTGTTGCTTTGATGTATCTTCCCTTAAGGTCCTTATCCATGACGCAATCTATTTAATTAAATGGCAATAATTAAATAAGATATCTGCCTGCAGTGATTGATAATTACATCGGAAGGGTAATTATTTATGAACCTATCAGAAAGACAGTTAACATAAGCAGCGTCTCATGTACTCTGCCAACTGGTATGCTCGTATCTCAAATTTGTCTCGTATCTCAAGGCAAATATTTGAACCGCCCACACCTCCCACAATTTGCTCGGAATTTTCTTCGGATTTCAAAGTTCTCGTATGTTGAGGTACTCGTATGTCAAGGAATTACTGTAATAACTTTAGATCATCTTTAGACCATCTAGTCCTTGAAAGCCCCTAACTGGTGTTTTCCATATTGCCCTCCTCTAACTCATCTGAATCAAATGGTCAACTCATCAGCAAGCTGTCCAAAAACTTGAAACCGATCCAATTATTTAATTCAGCTGTGTTGGTGGAGGGAGATAGGTACAACAGACTGGATAGCGGCTCTCTGCGACCGGAGTTGGCCAGCCCCTGCTTTAGATATAGCACTGCAGATATACATAACATTGACATATATACATAACATTGACATTGCTGTGCGGCCAAGCATATGAGTGGTTAGTCGATCTGCCTTACAAATCCAGGTCGGTCCTCCGGGGTGGAGTTTGCATGTTCCCCACGGGCCTGCGTGGGTTTTCTCCAGGTACTCTGGTTTTCCCTCCACTAAGCATGCATGGTAGGTGAGTTGGAGACTCTGAATTGTCCCGAGGTATGAGTGCAAGCGTGAATGGCTGTCCGCCTCCTGGTGCCCTGCGATCGGCTGGCCACCGATTCAGGGTGTCCCCCGCCTCCGTCCCGAATATAGCTAGATTATGCCCCGGCACGCCCCGCGACCATTGAGGATAAGCAGTTCAGAAAATGAATGGATGGACGTTATTGAACTATGTAAGCAAGGTAAATGAGATCATTGGACCCTGTCAACTTGCTTTGATATAACGTTACTAAAGAACCGTGTGATGTGGTCGGCAATACTCGGTTTTTGATACTGTTTTACGGTTAAACTGCCCAACGTAACATTAGCGGCTATGGCTAACCATTGAAGGATATCTCCCAGAACAATGTAACCTCGTCCGGAGTCGCAAGCCGATATTCCATTTGGAAGATGAAATGTTTTTCCGTGATCAGTAGGATCCTTTACAGTCTCTTTATCAAAAAATAAAAATTTTCTCCATTGCAGGAATGCCGCCATCGTTTGACATGAAAGACACCAAGTTTCAGTATATCACGTGACTTTCAGTATACCACGTGACAGCTCATACACGGACAGTAAACCGGAAACAATAGACATCATTTATTAAAAGCGAGATACAGAAACTCGGATATGGCGCCGTAGGCCATTAGGGGCCATCTTAAACCCAGACAAGAGGACAGAGGGTAAAGACACGCACACACGGACACAGACACACACAAAAACGCATTCTTTGGGCTTGTCCCGGTTGACTTCAGGCCAAAGGCGGGTGACACCCTCAATCAGTGGCAGGTCGCAAGGCACGAGGAGACATACAACCATTCACTCTTGCACTTGTACTTACGGGCAATTTAGTGTCCAATCATCTTACCATGCATGTCTTCTAATGTGGGGGGAAATTGGAGTACCCAGAGAAAACTCCCGCAGGTGCGGGGAGAAGATGCAAACTCCACACAGACTTACTAAGATTTGAACCCAGGAACCAAGAGCTGTAAGGCCAACGTGCTAACCACTCAAGATGCCGGGCCGCATGGTGTGCCTTTCGTATGCAAAAATATTGTATGTTATCTTTCCAACGAGGATTCCCTGTAAGTACTTTTCATGACTTTCTTAAAACGTGTAAGCCTTACACGTTTTACACTGTAAGGCAGTGGTCTTAAACCGGTCCTCAAAGGGCCGCAGTGGGTGCAGGTTTTCATTCCAACTCAACAAGGATACCTTTTGCAAGTGCAATCAGTTAATTAGATTCAGGTGCTACTTATTTTAAAGACACCTGATTGGTTAAAATGTCGGCACTGGATCGGTTGGAACAAAAACCAGGACCCACTGCGGCCCTATGTAGAACCGGTTTGAGACCACTGCTGTAAGGCATTCATCACTGAACGGGCTATAGCAGGACTCTTGAACACTTTGATAACAGCACGCTTCTTTTTCTCATTCGAACCATACATTTCTAAGGTGAAAATGATGAAAAGAAAAAATAGTAAAGCTGTACTAAGCACACAGAAAACAATTCAAGAATGAGTTAGAACTCCTAGACAAATGAGGGTCGAAGGCATATGAACAAGGAACTCAGTGCTGGAGCGGCTCAGCCATGCTACCGGAAAAAAGGGCCTGGAAATTGTCGGTGGTTATTGCATCTTCAGTGGATATGGATTCAGTCTTTGATGTGTTTCAGTACCAGTTTTTCAAAGCACTTAGTGATGATTGGTGTGAGAGCTACTGGGCGGTAGTCCACACCAGTATCACACCAGCCATAAGCAGGTGCATGTCTACTACACATAAACTATTTAGTAATAATAAAATGTAATGATTAATATCTATGAATGGGCGGCCCGGCGGATTAGTGTTCCGTGCGTCGGCCTCACAGCTCTGGGGTCCTGGGTTCAAATCCAGGTCGGTCCACCTGTGTTGAATTTGGATATTCTCCTTGGGCCTGCGTGGGTTTTCTCTGGGTACTGTTTTCCTCCCACATCGCAAAAATATGCATTGTAGGCTGATTGGACATTCTGAAATTGCCCCAAGGAATGAATCTGAGTGTGCATGGCTGTCTGTCTCCTTGTGCACTTTTGGGTCGCAGGGATAGGCAAATTGGTGTTTAGTTGGTCTTTCATGAGTACTCTCAGAAAATATAGCCTCTGCTGCGCCATCTTGACGAGTCAGTAGTGTTTGCTGTCCAAGTGAGATCAGCAGAGGAAGGGAATAGAAGGGTCCTACCATTTGTAAAAGGGAGAGAACTCTATCTTCCTTCTCGGGTTACAGTAATTTCAGATGTGGAAGGTTTTGATTGCCCAAATACAGACGGGAGGCGATGACCAGTGACTTCGATGCTTTTATCACAGAATATTCCTGGCACAGGTGAGCTACAGGCAGAAGCTGTCGTCCACAAATGCGTGCAGACAGACAAGTTATAATCATCTGTATTCTCTCAAGAGGGTGGTACTGAGATCGTCTAGGTTGGAATTTTCCACTAAAACAGTACGCTATTGTTAGGAAGCAGGAGAAATACTGACTACAATATTTCAATTTCTTCAAGGGTGTATCTAGTTAGAGATTGGATTGGATTGGATAACTTTATTCATCCCATATTCGGGAAATTACATTGTGGCAGTAGCAAGAGGGTGATTAGACAGAATAAACAGCAAAGCAAAAGCACAAAGCAAATCAAAGTAAATGGAATCATCAAATCATTAAAACATGAAAGCAGCAAAACCACAAAAAACAAGAGTGGACGGAGTTACCGCACCCACCGGCTGCCGCTTAAACAGCGCCATTTTGGTTGCGGTAGCTGAATCGGACTCAAAAAGACCTTGTAAAGTTGGGCAAAAACTGGAACCACACACAGGAAGTCTTCCACGAGATGGGGAACTTCTGCAGACTGTGACCAAGGTGGAGAATATGCAGTCGCTCTTGCAAGCTTATCCGCAGTTACTCAGTAGTCTGAAGCTGAAGAAAACAGCAGCAGGGCAGAAAACCTCGACTCCGTTGCTGGTAGGGGCCGACAGCTCTTCCATCCCATCCCACGATGGAATGGTTGGTCAAAAGCGTGAAACTACTACGATATTGTTATCTTCTCTCAAGGATGTACTAGCTTTCAGAACAGGGCTCTATTTAGGAAATTAGGGAGTTCATGTTATCTTCTCCAAAGGATATACTGGCCTGTAGAACAGGGCTATATTTAGGAAATTGGGGATTTCATGTAGTCATGACAGTCTATGGGCAAAATACACCTTTTAAGGAGACTTCACATTATTCTCAGGCATTTCAGTGATAAAACAGTTTTAAGAGGGAGGGAGAGAGGGAGGGAGAGAGGGAGGGAGAGAGGGAGGGAGAGAGGGAGGGAGGGAGAGAGGGAGGGAGAGAGGGAGGGAGAGAGGGAGGGAGAGAGAGAGGGAGAGAGAGAGGGAGAGAGAGAGGGAGAGAGAGAGGGAGAGAGAGAGTGGTTACCATTTGCTTGGTTTCGATTGCCAATGAATGTGTGGCCATCTTTCGAATGTCACCCTCTTCTTTTTTATGTATCGCATGGTAGATTCATTGATAATAATCGACGACTCAATCATAACAGCCCAGAAGAGGAGGCGGTACCCTGACTTCTGCCACCTTTCGCCGCCATTTTGGCCGCAATTTTCACCTGTCTTACAGTTGCAAACTTTTATAAAAATAATTAATAGCAGTAAAAAAAACGCGAAGTAGTGCATTCGTGATAAGTCAAATCGCGATTAACGAGGGATTACTGCACTTCAAAACAAAGTCAAATTAACACCCACTTTTGTCTGCCAGAAATAAGATATACAGGAGTCAGGTGTTTCAGATCGTGACTTCATTGAATGAAATGGAAGCACGACAGCGCATAGCATTATGGGTAGAACTGAGAACGTGCTACAATGATGAACCACTAGATGTCACTCACTGCTCAAAATTCAGTACTATAATCTGTAATATCAGGTGCTGAAACATGTGCCTTCTCTCATTGAAGCTGTTATGAATTATTTGCAATAAAAATTAACTCGTTAATTTCCACGGCAATGCACTCGTAACAGAAGAAACTAATTTAAATTAACTTGGATTAATATATACAGACACAGTCAAACATAAGTTTATTGTAGCTTTACACAAAACTGAATTCTAATTTTGTTTTAATTTTATTTACCTTTGTACTCCAGGTTGACTCCACCCAGACTTTCAGCAGGAGTTTTTAAAAGGAATGCTTTAAGAGTTGTTTGTTTTTGTCTTCCCTTCAAAATATTTCGAAAATGACGCGCACAAATGTACTCACAATACGATAACGCCGACCATTTGCCAGCTTGTCAGGGTGCTTCTTTTCTACAAAATCAAAAAGTCTTGCCACTTCACTCGCATGTCTATGATATCCTTTATAGCCAGGCGCCCCCCTCTTCCACCTCCTCCTCGCTACTGAGTTCCCGCAACACCTCCAGATGTTCACTCTCCTGGAGCTCAATTAAATCCTGTGTCATCAGTTCTTCGTGTTGCTCGTCGATTAGGTCATTTGCATCTGTCTCGTTTAACCTCCAGCCCCAAGGAATTTCCAAGTGAATCAATATCATTCATGATACGAGCAAGCTCTGTGACACGGGAAAATGCAAGCTCCGCCCAGTGCTCATAGATATCGGTTATACACGAAAGAGATGTGGCAAACAAGACAGTGCGCTAAATGATAAACAGCCTCTCATGTCTTGGCCACCTGGCTTTCTTGTATCTCGAAATTTTGCTCATATCTAGAGATATTTATTTGCTCTAATATTTACTCATATCCTGAAATGCTCGTATGTCGGGGTGCTTGTATGTTGAGGTATCACTGTATTCGGTTTCAAACCAGCCATGTTTCTTGTAATTGAAGCCCACACTTTTTTATATAATTAACACCCACATTGAAGGAGGCAATGAAGGCTTTAAGAAATGGAGTCTGAATGGGAATCTCGCCTTTTCTCAAGCCAATAAAGAGAACTGTTCATGGAAGCTTCAATAATGTCTTGCCTATATTTTTGTTTACACTTGTTTCACCAGATCTTTCAGAGCAAAGAAAAGAACATCTCACAAAGCCTTGCTGTGTGTTCCAACATACCCAGTTAATCTAAGTTTTTTTTTTTTTTGCTGTCCCCGTTTATCTACAAATCCTTAAAAAGAGAAAACGAGCATGTGTTGTGGGTATGAGGGCAAAAGCCAACACTGACACCCCCAACCTCCCATCATGATGATCACTAGTCTTTTACACAATCAAATTTTCAAGAAATCCAATTCCAGACTTTTTTTCAAGATGTCGCATTCCTTGCGTAAGAATGTACTGGAAATCGAAGACTCTTGTAAAAAGCCACGACGTAAGAATTAATGTGCGACGAGTACACGTCACATTCGGTCAGTCGTCGTTTGCATGTCACAAGATTACTCATTGGCTCTGCGTTGTGTACGCGTAGAAAACGTATCTTGTGATTGGGTGACTTGGCTGCATTAAACAACGGTCAGCTCAAGCATAATTTTCTTTCCTGCTAAACCACCAAGGGCATTTTTTTCTGCACTGCATCAGCCATCTACGATTTGAAAATTATAACAAGACTTACTGATTTGGTTAGTTCTCGATTCGTTTGTCGTGTATTTTCGCCACTGTTTGTCTGAACTATTGAAAAAAGGCAGCCTGCCCAATAAAGCGTTAAATATATTTAATTGTGCTTTAATGGTTCCTACAAAGTAACATCATCCCGATTTGTGTGTATTTAGGTTTCTCTGAGTGTTTATAAATAATCCAATCCGATTTGGTGTTTGCAAATGAAGCGATGTTAATGTACGGATGGTGGTGCATCCCAAATATTCTGGAACGTTCTCGAATCTGTTATCCAGAGCCAACCGTCTACTTGAATTCGGCTGTTGTGTCAAAAGGAAGTGTGTGATCTTAATACCTTGCCCAGTTTAATTTAAAGAACTGTTAAAAAATCGATCTGGTCGTGTGTGTGTTTTGTTTTAAATATAAATGTTTCTTTCACGAGCCAATAATCGAGTAGTCTAATGAGAACATTATTTGTACGGTATCATAGAACCAGTCACCATTTGGTGTCATACGATTCATTGTGTATGTAACAAAACTAGAAATCACTTATTTTTCCTAACGATGAGTAAAAAGCAGAGAATATTGGTGACCTAAAGTTAAACTGATAAAGTGGAAAATAGCCTCCTTTTTTAAATTAAACAGTTTGTGTTGATTCATTCAGAAAATGAATGAATGAAAAAGTTGCATTTTTCTCCTCCGCAGGAAAAGCAAGTATGTCTAAAGGACCAGCAGTTGGTATTGATCTGGGGACCACCTATTCCTGTGTTGGTGTCTTCCAGCATGGAAAAGTTGAAATTATTGCCAATGACCAAGGCAATAGGACAACACCTAGCTATGTGGCTTTTACAGATAGTGAAAGGCTGATAGGTGATGCAGCCAAGAACCAGGTTGCGATGAACCCTACTAATACTGTTTTTGGTAAGTAAGGTATACCTTTTAATTGTGGCAATTTACTGTTGGCCATTAAGTGCATTGCTTGTTTGGTATTAATGAGATCAACTGAAGAAGCTGCCCCAAGACCATACAGCTCCAAAATGTATTTCAGTTTAACAGCAATATTTTCTTACAATTAAATTTACTTGTCCATATTGGCTGCTAGTAAAGGATATGCAGTCATGAATCAGCCTGGTGGCTTCTTTGATGAGAAGGATTGTTTGAAGAATGAAAAATAATTTAAAGAAAATAAGGAACTCCTAACCAGTCCAGCTATTTTGAGTAGGGCATGCTGTTAAAAGATTAGTTTTCTTCTGACTAATCCCTCGACTATATTTACGATAAGCAGAGCTGCCAACTTCCCCAGAATATCCGGGGTTTACCTTGAAATACAATGCAAACTCCCTAAACCTGGGAAATCCCAAGACATTGTCAGTTTAAAAAAAAATTAAGCAACCGTTTCGGAAAAGGGCCACATTTCCGATTAAAATGCCTCGAAATTGACCTCTGTCACCAATACAGGATATTGCATTGGAAAAAATGTTTTAATTATTCCAATTCGTCATCTATTAACAAAGTAACACAACTAGTGCTAAAAATAGTAATAATGTGTTTAATAGTTATTTATCCTAACAAATCAAATGCACATTATACTCGAATAAATCATCATCAACCGTCGACAGTATGTTTCGCTTCCCGACACTTTTATTTTTTAACTCATCCATTATCTGAATTATGATTTAAATTTTCAAAATTGCCTGCATTGTATGAAATTGTCTGTAAATGTTCTGACTTTAGTAGGTACATACTTTTGGTGAGATTAACTGGGCTGTACTATTAAATGGTCTTAATTTTTTTTTTTTATAAAGCTTTAAATTTCACTTGTTACATTATAAGAATCCTGTAGAAAAAAAGCATTAACTTACATTTAAGTCGACAAAAACAATATTGAACTATTATGGTTAAAAATATTTGGAAATGCGATTGAGCACTGCAATGGTCACATTTGCTCTCTACTTATTGTGCATTTCTTTTTCTCCCTATAATCTACTCTTGTGGCTCAAGTGATTCTAATTTCTCCACTGTGGGACAGATTCTCCAACATGAATACTGATAAACATTCTTGTCTTGACAGATGCCAAGCGATTAATTGGCCGGAGGTTTGATGATTCAGTTGTTCAGTCTGATATGAAACACTGGCCATTTATTGTAGTTGATGACAACACTCGCCCAAAGGTTCAGGTTGAATACAAGGGTGAGACAAAGTCCTTCTATCCTGAGGAGATCTCCTCAATGGTTCTGACAAAGATGAAGGAGATTGCTGAAGCTTATCTTGGAAAAGTAAGTTTTAAATAATGAGTTTTTACAAGAATAATTTTTGAAATTTCTTTAATTTTTGTTGTTTACAGACTGTCAACAATGCTGTAGTTACGGTGCCCGCATACTTTAATGATTCCCAGCGCCAAGCCACAAAGGATGCTGGCACAATTTCTGGTCTTAATGTTTTGCGCATTATCAACGAGCCAACAGCAGCTGCTATAGCCTATGGATTAGACAAAAAAGTGAGATCATCAAGAATTATTATTTTTTTATAGACCTGTGACGTCTTAGCGTTATTATAAATAACCATCTTAATTGCAAAAATATTTTAGGTTGGTGCAGAGAGGAATGTACTCATATTTGATCTGGGTGGAGGTACCTTTGATGTGTCAATTTTGACCATTGAAGATGGAATCTTTGAGGTCAAGTCCACTGCTGGAGATACTCATCTTGGTGGAGAAGATTTTGACAACCGTATGGTCAACCACTTTATTGCTGAGTTCAAGCGCAAGTACAAGAAGGACATTAGCGACAATAAAAGAGCTGTTCGGCGTCTTCGCACAGCATGTGAGAGAGCAAAGCGCACATTGTCTTCCAGCACTCAGGCAAGCATTGAAATTGACTCCCTGTATGAGGGAGTCGATTTCTACACCTCCATCACCAGAGCCCGCTTTGAGGAACTCAATGCTGACCTCTTCCGTGGAACCTTGGACCCAGTAGAGAAATCACTCCGTGATGCCAAAATGGACAAAGGGCTCATTCATGACATTGTCTTGGTTGGGGGCTCGACTCGCATCCCCAAGATTCAAAAACTGCTGCAGGACTTCTTCAACGGCAAAGAGCTGAACAAGAGCATCAATCCAGATGAAGCAGTTGCCTATGGTGCTGGTAAGTGTCTTCACATAGATAAAGGCCAAAACAAAACTGGACAGTTTCAATCAATAAATGAACTTATACCCTTTTCAAGTCAAGTGGCAGTCAGCTTTTAATGATCCAAAACAAGACTTTCATTTATATTTTTTTATTTTTTATACAAGAACCCAAAACGTGCAATTACGATAGATCCATAACCCTGGAAATTAATATTCATATAAGGGGTGTTAAGGTCGTGTCGGCCAACAGTTATTTGTGGGTAATAATGTACCTGCTTTTTTTATCTTATTTTTTTGTCCACAGCTGTCCAGGCTGCCATTCTGTCAGGTGACAAGTCAGAAAATGTGCAGGACCTGCTTCTTCTTGATGTTACTCCTTTATCACTGGGTATTGAAACAGCAGGAGGTGTCATGACTGTCTTGATTAAGCGTAACACCACCATTCCTACAAAGCAGACTCAGACGTTTACCACCTACTCTGATAACCAACCAGGAGTGCTTATTCAGGTAAGTAACTTTTTGATGGTGTTCTGATATGCTTTTATACCTGCCGATTCTAATAGCCTGTCCATGTGGTGTCTTCACTGGTATCGCGTCACTTGACTAAAATGTACAACTTTTCTATCCACATATGATATGAATGACTAGTTGTGGAAAAAAAACATGCCAAGTCAATGTAAACATTAAAAAAAATCACTAAGCCTATCATGTAGATGTAAAAATACCCAAACAAATGTATAATGTGCATTATATTTAGTTATCCTGGTCTTAAAATATGTACATGGTATTTAGTTATTTTCTGCTGCCTTCTTTTGAGTGTGTTAATACTTGAATTTCCCTCATGGTGAATAAATAAAGGACTATTTTATGAATTTAAAACACATTGCCCCATCACCAGGTATACGAAGGTGAGCGGGCAATGACCAAGGACAACAACTTGCTTGGCAAGTTTGAGCTGACAGGGATTCCTCCAGCCCCCCGTGGAGTTCCTCAGATTGAAGTTACATTTGACATTGATGCAAACGGCATCATGAATGTCTCAGCAGTTGACAAGAGCACTGGAAAGGAGAATAAAATCACAATCACCAATGACAAGGGTACATTATGAATTTTATATATAGCTTGAGGTGAAAAGGCAAAACCAAACATTTGAATTCTTTGTTTTAAAAATGGTTATATGATTACAGGACGCCTCAGTAAGGATGATATTGAACGAATGGTCCGGGAAGCTGAGAAGTACAAAGAAGAGGATGATGTGCAACGGGACAAGGTGTCTTCTAAGAATGGATTGGAATCTTATGCTTTCAACATGAAATCAACAGTAGAAGATGAAAAGCTTTCTGGCAAAATCAGTGATGAAGACAAGAAAAATATATTGGACAAATGCAATGAGGTCATCAGCTGGCTTGACAAGAACCAGGTATGTGCTAACTCATTGTATTTTCACACCTTTACGACGCCCCACCTGAAAGGGTGCCGTGTCCGTTGCCAGGTGTGTTTTCTGTATCTTGTCAATACAAAAGGCGCTTCGTTTAAGCATGCATGGTAACATGTTTTAAACCAAGGCAACATGAGCAAAACAGTATGATTTTGTTTTATTAATGTAATGTGTATTCGGGAAAATGAATCAAAGTATTCAAACATCTACAAATCTGTCAAAGTAATTCTCATCTTCTGTATCCGACATAAAAAGCTCAGCCAAGTAGGCGAGTTCCCTAACAATGCTGGGTTCCAGCTCACTGTCGGGGTCAGAGCTGTTGCTGTGGGGTTTCGTAATAGTGATTCCAGCTTTAACGAAAGCTCAAACTACAGTGCTTTGGCCCAGGCATCAACAGTCAATTCTGAATCGTGGCGTAACTCGTCTTTCAATGGAGGGTTAAAAGCGCTATGGACACACGACAAGTGCCTTACCATTTGTCTCGGATGTTTTGAATGGGTTTACCGTAATGCTTGGAATGCACGGGGAAGCTATTTTTAGGTTGAACGTATGCAGGGTTGATGGCAATAAGTAGCCTGTCCGCAAGAAGTTACACTAGTAAGTCAAGCAGTCAGGGTCGTACAAAATTTAGAATTTAGCCCATAAACAAGGCGCATTGACTCATGGGACTTGCTTTTAATTTTTGAGAAAATGTTAAACTTAAGTGTGCCTAGTAGGTGAGAAAATATGGTAATTAATTCCTAGTAACAAGTTCACTCATCAATTTTGTTGATGTATTTTCTCAGACCGCTGAGAAAGACGAATATGAACACCAGCAGAAGGAATTGGAAAAGGTGTGTAACCCAATCATCACAAAGCTGTACCAAAGTGCTGGAGGTATGCCTGGTGGTATGCCAGAAGGTATGCCTGGTGGATTTCCTGGTGCTGGTGGAGCTGCTCCTGGTGGGGGATCATCTGGCCCTACCATTGAGGAAGTTGACTAAGAATTGCATGACAAGTTACGACACATTCCTGCATTGAAGAACAGCCCTCTTGTAGCACTGACTCATGCTTAAGAGTGTAGTTACATTGTGTATAAAATAGGGGTCACTGTTTTGCTTATTAACTTGATTGAATAATTAGTGTGGTGCATATTTCTGCTAAAAGATTGTGTATTCCAAATGTCTGAATGTTGTCTTTTGCTTGACAATAAAAACATGCAACACTTTTGGGGTTTAAAACCTGTCTTTTGTCTAAGGCTGGTGGTTTTCCAGAGTTGTTTACACAGTATGGGTGTAACAATGATTAAAATAATCAAGATGAAGACCAATAGAAAATTGTATGTTCAGTCTACGTCAGGGCTGTCGGACTGATTCAGCAGAGGGCTGACTGCAGTGGGTCCTGGTTAATGGTTAAATCAATGTCTTAAAATAGGTAGCCCCTGACTCAAAGCAACTGATTACACTTGCAAAAGGTATCCTCTAGTTCAGTTAGAATGAAAACCTGCCGCCCTTTGAGGACTGATTTGACACCCCTGATCTACAATTTAATTAGAAGCCAACTGAATCATGTCTGCCTGTAGTGTTTTCTAATTATTGATCAACGCAAAATTTTGGTCCTTCGAGCCTTGGAGGTCAATAGCCGAAGCGGGAACCCAGGTGCTACTGTTTGACCTCTGGGAAAGGGTGCACACGGTGTATTCAACACCCTTTGCGGGTTGGACTTCCTTGACGGGAGTGCCTGGATTCTTGACGGTCGAAGACTAATCCTGTTGGAGGGAGACATCTGGGGTCATCTCTGGTGAGTCCACATAAACGTCTGCATGTTGTGACGGAGGCTCCAAATTCACGAAAAGTGGCATTTCATGTGATGGTCCATTTTGAGAAATGAAACTCGTGTCCTGGAGACGGCGATTTTTGGAAAACCCTGTTGATACTAGTCTCTGGCAGGTACATTAGGGGCAGTTTGTTGGAAAGTGTCCTGTGCTGTGGGTAGGCACAAATAGGACAGCAACGTTAAACGGTGTAAAAGG
>NC_135526.1:11019823-11027323 GCF_051989575.1 Stigmatopora nigra
CTGTGTTGAGGATGTGTTTCCGGAAATGATTGAAGAAAATGGCTATGTCTCGGAGCAAGTCTTCAATATGGATGAGACAGGACTCTTCTGGAAGAGGATGCCGTCCCGAACCTTTCTTTTCAAGGACGAACTTCAGAAGACAGGTTTCAAAGCCCACAAGGATCGAGTGACTCTGCTCTTGTGTGGCATTGCAGCAGGATTCATGCTGAGGCCCGGCCTGATCTACAGGTCACTGAATCCTCGCGCTGAAGAACAAGAACAGGGCCTTGCTGCCAGTCTACTGGATCTCCAACAAAAAAGCATGGATCACCAAGGCCCTCACACTTGACTGGTTCTTCAACTCCTTCGTTCCGCAGGTAAAACTTTACCTGGCCGAAAAGGGACTGCCCTTCAAAGTGGTTCTACTCATGGACTGTGCAGGAGGACATGCAGCTAATTTGCACCATGAGGGGGTGCAGGTGGAGTTCCTTCCCCCCAACACCACTTCCCTCATCCAGCCCATGGATCAGGGGGTTATCAGGGCCTTCAAAGCCCTCTACACCAAGGCGACAATGGAGGGTCTCATCTCCTCCATTGCTAATTTGCGGCCCGCGTCTTAATATGCAAGATTAATGTCCGTGCGGCCCGCAAGATTGATATGAATGACACGGTGTTCGGAGCTGGATGAACCAATCACGGTGAAGTATACGGCTCTGGAGGACGAGACATTGGCCGGGCTGTCCAGTGCCTCGCTCACTCACTCATTCATTCCTCCAATCAGTTGGGCAGAGGAGAAACCGTGAAGCCGATCACGCCGCTCGGCCGTAATCCAATACGATCGGAGAGCGAAAGTGCGCATGCGCCACAGACCCGCGCGACTGAAAGTCAAATGTCAAATCGAAAGTGCGCATGCGCCACAGAACCGCGCGACTGAAAGTTAAAAGTTCAATCTGAGACTCATTCCAAGTGTAAACACATATTACAGCCCCGGAGTGGTCTGTTTCAAAGCCTGCCGTGAAGAGAAAGGTCAGTGATGAGCACAGACAGTTTCAAGAAAGTGGGGAGTGCAATATTTCTTTGTTGAGCACAGGGGCACCTCGACGTGTCTCATTTGCACTGAAAAAGTTGCGGTCCACAAGGAATACAATTTGAAACGTCATTATGCTACGAGACATGCTGAGGAGTACGACAAATACCAGGGAGATGAGAGAGCCAACCAGGTTGACAGTCTTAAAACAAGTCTTCTGAGGCAACAGGGTTTTTTCAAGAAGGCTACAAAAGAAAGTGATGCAGCAGTCGAAGCTAGCTACGCCGTTTGTGAGATGATTGCCAAGGCAGGCAAGCCATTCACAGAAGGTGAATTTATCAAAAAGTGCATATTACAGGCTGCACATATTGTTTGTCCAGAAAAAAAAAAGTCAGTTCAACAACATCAGCCTTTCTGCCAACACCATGGTAGAGCGCATTTCTGAACTGTCAAGTGACATTTATGGTCAACTTTGTGAGAAAGCGCAAAACTTCAGTGTATATTCAGTGGCTCTTGATGAGACCACAGACATCACAGACACTGCCCAGTTCGCAATATATGTCCGTGGTGTTGATGACAATTTTGAAGTGTTGGAGGAGTTGCTCACAATAATTCCAATGCATGGCCAGACCACCGCTAAGGAATTATTTCACAAGCTGTGTGATGCCATTCAGAATGCCGGTTTGCCATGGAAGAGCTTTGTTGGAATAACAACTGATGGAGCCCCATCAATGATTGGGAAGAAGAATGGACTGGTAGCACTTGTTAAAAAAAACTGGAAGAGGAGGGTGTGGAGGAGGCCATAGCTCTGCACTGCATTATCCATCAGCAGGCCCGTTGCAGCAGATGCCTGAAGTTTGACAATGTGATGTCTGTCGTTGTGAAATGCATCAACCAAATCAGATCCAGGGGCTTAAAGCATAGAAGGTTTCGTGCTTTTTTGGAGGAAATGGAGTCTGAACATGGGGATGTGCTCTACTTCACTGAGGTATGTTGGCTCAGCAGGGGAAATGTGTTGAAGAGATTTTTTGAGTTGAGAGCAGAAGTAAAAGACTTCATGGAGATAGACGGGGTTGCTGTTCCTGTGCTAAGTGATCCCAAATGGCTCATGGACTTAGCTTTTCTTGTTGATATCACACATTAGCTTAATGTACTGAACAAGAAGCTACAAGGCCAGGGGCAACTTGTCAGTGCTGCCTATGACTATGTGAGAGCATTCTGCACTAAACTTTTGTTATGGAAAGCCCAGCTCTCTCAGACAAACCTTTTCCATTTCCCAGCATGCAAGGCTCTTGTGGATGCAGGCACACCACTCAGTGGTGAGAAATATGTGGAGGCCATTTCGAAGCTGCAGGAGGAATTTGATCACAGATTTGCAGACTTCAAGACATACAAAGCCATATTTCAAATGTTTGCGGACCCCTTCTCATTTGATGTGCAAGATGCCCCTCCTGAGCTTCAAATGGAGCTCATTGACCTGCAGTGCAAATCTGCACTCAAAGCCAAGTTCAGGGAGGTGAGTGGAGAAGCAGACAAGCTTGGACTTTTTTTGAGAGAGTTGACCCCCAGCTTCCCTGAACTTTCCCGAATCTTCAAGCGTACCATGTGCCTTTTTGGGAGCACATACTTGTGTGAGAAACTCTTCTCCACCTTGAACTTTAATAAGTCCAAATATAGGTCCAGACTTACTGATGAGCATCTTCAAGCTCTATTGAGGGTCTCCACTGCTTCCTCCCTCAAGCCAAATGTGACTGAGCTATGTGAGAAGAAGCGCTGCCAGGTCTCTAGCAGCAAGAAGTAAAGTTCAGAAAGTTAAAATTTAAAGAGCTGTTAATACAGACATTTGAAACAAAATACAAATAATTAGTTTTCTCTACTTAGCCAGCCACTGTATATCTACTGTATTCTCATTATTATTTTATTACTTATTGATTTATTTTTTATTCATCTTTAAGTTAATTTATTTAATTCATTATGTTTTGTTAAAAAATAAAGTTATTTGATAACGTTGGAATGTTTTATCAGCGCTTTTCTTGTGGAAATCCTGATGCGGCCCAGCCTCACCCAGACTCTGCCTCTTGCGGCCCTCAGGTAAGTTGAGTTTGAGACCCCTGCTCTAAAGGGCATGAAAGAGCAGACACTCATCTCCAGTTGGAGGAAATTGTGGCCAAACAAAATCACTCAGGATTATGCGGGTTTCACGCCTAACGAGATCCATCACTCTGCCGTCGATAAGGCTGTCAGGCTGGCTCGGTTGGTGCAGACTGAAGGCTTCTCGGATATGATGGCTGATGAGATTAGAAATCTCATCGACTGTCACCCAGACCCACTGACAGAGGAGGACCTACAGGAGATGACCAAGTCGGCGAGTGAGGAGGAAGAGGAGCCTGCTGCCGACGATGAGGGTGACGAAGCTGACGAAGGTCGCCTTACTTTACATAATTTGCAGGACCTCTTTAATACAGCCAAAGAACTCCAAAGAAAGGCCAAAGAAATGGACGATAACATGGTGAGGGCAGTCGAGTTCAACAATCGCATCGATGAGGTCATGGCTGTTTACAGGCGCATCCTCACCGACCAAAAAAAACAACGTTCCCAACTCCCCATAACAATGTTTCTTACGTGCAAAAAAACTGCAGAAGATCCTCCATCCGGACTGCTATGATGTTTTTGAATTTCTGCTATGATTTTTTTGAATTTCTAAGTTTTCTGAATAAAAGTTTACATTTATTACATTTGCAGTGATTTTTTTGTATGCACCAACATAACACCTGCATTCTAATGTGGAATAAAACACCTGAATGAACAGCATATTAGCCTGGTGGTGTTTTTTATGCACGTGTTATACGTTTCTATAAGCGTTTTTGATGGCGCCCACCTACTTCGCGGATTCACCCTACTGCGGGGGGGTCCCGGTCCCCATTAACCGCGATAAGCGAGGGATCACTGTATATATTATTTATGGGTATTGAACCGTATTAGCGCTACGGAAGGAGCCCCAGACGCTATTTCCGGTGTGCAGTGACTGCTGGGGTGTACGAGTCCTTTTGTCAATACACCCAGGTTGACGGCTGTGATAACTGTGCACTAATAGTATCAATTTACTACAACCGCGAACACACTCATTTGGTGCTTCATGCACGCTACACCTGCACGCTAAAATCACATCCATCCATATCAATATCCATATCCATTCATATCCATCCATATCAATATCCATATCCATTCATATCCATCCATATCCATCCATATCCATCCACATCCATCCACATCCATCCACATCTATCCACATCTATCCATATCCATCCAAATCCATCCACATCCATCCACATCCATCCACATCCATCCACATCCATCCACATCTATCCATATCCATATCTATCCATATCAATATCTATCCATATCAATATCTATCCATATCCATATCTATACATATCCATCTCCAACCTCTCACCCGATCAAGACACTGGAGAGGATCATCCTCAACCACCTGAGCCCCCTGATGAATGCAGAGCTGGACCCTCTGCAGTTCGCCTATCGTCCAGGCATTGGTGTGGAAGATGCTACCACCTACCTGATGCACAGGTCTCTTTCACACCTGGAGAACTCGGGAAGCACGGTGAGAATGATGTTTTTTGACCTCTCCAGTGCATTCAACACCATTCAGCCGGTCCTTCTGAGAGGGAAACTGGAGGTGGCTGGAGTAAGGAACTACCTAGCTGCATGGATCATCGACTTCCTCACCAACAGACCACAATATGTGAAACTCCAGGACTGTACGTCTGATGTGGTAACTTGCAGCACGGGGGCCCCACAAGGCACAGTGCTTTCCCCACTCCTCTTCTCCCTCTACACGTCAGACTTTAAACATAATACAGACACCTGCCACCTCCAGAAATTCTCCGATGACACCGCCATTGTTGGACGAGTGACTGACGGGAACGACCTGGAGTACAGGGGAGTCATCACAGCCTTTCTACTGGTGTAGGCAAAACCACCTGCACATCAACACCAGCAAGACAAAGGAAATGGTCGTTGACTTTCGGAGGACACCTCAACAGACCACTCAGGTGAACATCCAGGGTAAAGACATTGAAATCGTGGAGAACTTGAAGTACCTGGGTGTTCACCTCAACAGCAAACTAGACTGGTCCACAAACATAGATGCCCTGTACAGAAGGGGCCAGAGCCGCCTCTACCTGTTGAGGAGCCTACGGTCCTTTGGTGTGTGCAGGTCACTGTTGAGGACCTTCTATGACACTGTGGTGGCATCTACTGTGTTTTATGCTGTGGTCTGTTGGGGAAGTGGGAGCACGGAGAGGGACAGGAACAGGCTGAACAAGCTGATCAGGAGGGCCAGCTCTGTTCTGGGCTGTCCTTTGGACTCTGTGGAGGAAGTGGGAGAGCGGAGGATGCTGACCAGGATGAGGTCCATCATGGACAGCACCTCCCACCCCCTGCACGAGTCGGTGGAGTCCCTTCGAAGCTCCTTTAGCAGTAGACTGCGGTACCCTCACTGCAGGAAGGAGCGCTTCCGTAGATCCTTCCTCCCATCAGCCGTCAGGCTCTTCAACTTAAAAAAGGCTGTGGGTTAGGACCTCCTGAATTCGGATACAGTATAGATGTGCTTCTATATATATGTATGTGTATGTATATATATATATCTCAGCAACACAGTTACCCATTTATATATTTATTCATGTATTTATTTATTAACTTACTATTAAGTACCTATTTGTGTATAATGCCTTTCCTATTCCTGCATCCTCACCCTCTTCCTATTGCAGATTACGGGATGAATAAAGTTATCCAATCCAATCCAATCTATCCATATCCATATCTATCCATATCTATCCATATCCATCCATATCCATCCATATCCATATCTATCCATATCTATCCATATCCATATCTATCCATATCCATATCTATCCATATCCATATCTATCCATATCCATATCTATCCATATCCATATCTATCCATATCCATATCTATCCATATCCATATCTATCCATATCCATATCTATCCATATCCATATCTATCCATATCCATATCTATCCATATCCATCCATATCCATATCTATCCATATCCACCCGTCCTCTCTATCTCTCTCTCTATATACACCCCCTGCCCCCTCCACAAACAGACATGGCATTTGATGACTAATTTTGTTAGTACAGTTAACATACAATTAATCTTTCAACCCCCGAATTACGCTTGAAGTACCTGTCTGTTGAAATGGTCATGCAGGTCACTTTTCTGGTCCTGGGCTCGTAGCATGTCAATTACTTTGCGGTTTTCTGGAGCACAAGTTGGACACTCAGCCTCATTGTCAGCATAACTTTCAAAGCAGTGTTGGTGAAAGGAGTGGCTGCACAGGAAATGGACTGATGGAAGCTCCAAGGGACTGTTGCACATATTACACTTGGTCTTCTGGAATATTTTTGCACTGTGAGAATATTGATTTTCAGTTACAAACCATTACGTCTTGAGCAATTTAAACATTTTCAAGTTTAACAATTTTAAAAGATGAGGTCGGTCATTTTTAATTTGAACAACACAAGTGTGAATGACAATTTAAAATACATTAATGCATGAATTTTAAATAATGTCTTTATGAAACAGTAACTGGTGGCATGCCTAATTGCAACTATGATGTTTAGTCAACCATGAAAATACATGGCATATAGAAGCAAGTACATGGCCACCCCAATTGAAAGCAAGACTTGTGTAAATCCATATACCACTGTACAGTGTAAGAAAACTAAAAACACAGACAAACTCACACTAAAACTAACCCACCTTGTTTTGAGCTCTTGTATCTGAGAGCGGAGGTGAGTAGTTTCTTCACGATATTGCTGTATTTTATATTCGTCACTCTCTATCTGTAGGCTCTCCCTCTGCAATTTGTTTATCAGGTAGTCTTTAATAACAGATAGAGTTGCTGTCGAGTTATGGGCCAGTGTCTGCACAACTACAAAGAAAAATAATTAAAACATTACATATTTTTTTCCAAAAGGTAAAAAATAAAATAAAGATAGGTTAATTAATTCATTTATTTAGTACATTTAAAAAAAATACCAAGAAGAGGAGGCATCAAATTGTTTTGGTCAATGTGACACAAAACCTCACTGATGTAGGCTTTGCAATCTTCTTCTTTCCTGGCAAAGTACCCCAAGGCTTGTTCCCACAGGCAGACTTCCTGGTCACCATAACATTTACAGGCTTCAACCACTTTGTCATACACTTCATTCTGCATGTGGTAGTGCATAATCTGTTGATACCTGTAAAGTGGTTGGTTGGCAAATCAGTGTCCATTTTTATCTATTTTAAAATGTGCTTCTTGTACATTGTTTATAGACTTTGACTTGACATGTGAACATGAATGAGGACCATAGTTGATATTACCCTATTAAGATATATCTATGTATATTTGAATACATTATGAAATGGGGACAGGCAGGGCACAGCCCGAAGAGATGATGTGAGTT